>NC_090815.1:4861808-4919308 GCF_000390325.3 Nicotiana tomentosiformis | reverse complement strand
CATGTTTTTTCAGTGTCACAACTTATTGAAGGTTTATTCCAATGCTTTTGTAGGATGAGATTCTCGAGGTAGCTGGTAAAATATACAAAGAAGGAATGTCCCTCCTCGTCATAGATATAGAAAATAAGTTTGTTTCTATAGGTTTTGCCAAAGAAATCAGTTTGTTGCCTACTAGTTTTGTTTCATATAATTCTTCCAAATGCTACAATATCTAACGAATTGTCTTCTGAACTGTCGGTTGCACAGGTAAGTACTATTATTTACCAAATGCTTCAGATGTTGTGATATCTGCAGCAACAAAGGATGCATTATCAGCATTAAAGGAATCTTGACCTAAACTCGATCGAATTAATTGTAAATGTTGTTTTGAGTATAGATTATTGAGAGGATATACGAGCATGCTTGAAAATTCTCTTGTACTAAATACTAATTGAACTTATTTGTCAAATATGCAATTAGGGTAATGAGGATTCTTTTCTTTTCATTTAATTGAACATTACTTACTCATTCACAATTACTATCACAAGAAAGCCACCACTATTTCTAGAGGGGCTTATGCACGCTACGACTTTCTTATGTTATGGGGTTATCAAGAGTCTTGGAAAGAAGAAGGATATGTTTTCCCTTATTTACACGAGTTTAAACAATTTGAGACTAACACCTTGGGTTATATTATTTTATGAATATGATATATCTTGAGGCTCCTTAACTTATACCTTGCCAATTAAGATAGTAAAATCGTAACAAATGAGTAGTTGAATTTTTTTAACAAGTAGTCTACATGAGTATGCCAATGCTGAAATGAAAATGATAAGTTTAAATTAACATGATGCAAGTCAATTGAGAAATAAGAACGATTTATTGCAAGATTATTTCCTCATTATTAGCTTCTAACTTTCAAGAAAGGAAAGTTAATTTCTAACTATCACTTGAGAACATTTATTTTTGAATAAGGCCTTCAGCAAAATTTGCCATTAATACAAGATCTAGTTGTTTTCTATTCCTATCCAATAAGTCAGGCGTTGTCTTGTCACCAAATGCATTGTGACAGTCGCTCACAAATTTGGGACACTTGAAAAGTGAATTTTCTAAGGCATTATAATTTTGTTGAGCTAATGATAGGCTAGCATCTTGAAGCTCGGTTGACAAGAATCCATAGCCACTATCACAAATAGCGTACAAGTTTTGGATTTCTGTGTCTTTTGAACTTGCTTTTGATTTCTCTATGAAAATGCGATTGTCAGTAGCATGTTGTAATGATTGGCTGATAGCAACTCGCGTTATTTCAGTAGGAGTATATGGATGATTAGGTATATTTTGGTGGAAAGTATTCAAGCAGAATGTAGGATTTTGTACTTTTCTACATATACCCGCTACCAATGCCTCGCCATCGGCGTCGACACACAAACATGTTTTGAAGTAGAATAAGTTTGCAACAAGTGCTAGAAGAAGGAAACATGAAGCAAAACAAGATGTCATTTTCTCTAGTAATTTCAGTTTGCATTTTTGAAGTGAATGCAAGTGGATATATAAAGGAATGACAAGGAGCAAAATAGGAATAAACTTGAATGTACAAATTTGTAACTATATTATCTATTGCAAGTATCTATTGCATGTATAGAAACAACTTTAAGTTTTTCCTTCTTTAGCTTGCAATCATAGTTGTATTTCTACCTAGTTACTTAAGTGAAAAGGGGTTCAATCTTCATGTTAGATTATAAGTTTCAAGGTAAGTTGATAGTATTACTAACAATTTTAGTAACACAAGTGCAGTGTTAGATTTTGTTACCATCTAATTCAAATGAACTAATCTAATTTAAAAGAACTACAGGATGTGTTAGATTTTGTTACCATCTAATTTAAATGAACTATGTGAATGTGCTAAATAAAATTATATTACTACAATATCTCCATATGTAGATGTTGAATAAGGTAAATATTAACTCCATATACCAACTTGTAGTATATTTATTACCTTATGTGTAGTGAAACAAAGTACATAAAAGCATAACAATAAACAACCATGGGTTACTCTTCATTACTCATACCTGCAAATTGACCTCATGCTTTTCTGATTTAATTCTTGCCTTTTAATATTTGGGTTAATGACTCAAAACATATACACAACATTTTAAACTTGTCAAAAAAAAAATTCTTTTAGACACATCAAATGAAGTCATGACCTATAGTCCAACAAATTAGGCTTGTAAACCATTATTTTTGTTAAAATCCTTGTTATTTTAGATTTTAACAAGTTCACGCGCGCAAGATATGTGAGTCTCAGGTTGTGTCATATGAGTGCCTCGTGTCTAATAGGCACATATTGCATAGGGATTCGGTGGCCAACATATAATGGCCTCAGTTTAGGTGTCTAAATAAAATTTTGTTTTACAAGTTTAGGAGATTTTCTACACATTCAACCTGTATTAATTGTTTGGTTTCATGCTTTGATGCTTCTAATTGATAGGCTATCAATTTGAGGTACCCATTTAATTCGGTATAAGCTTGGGAAAGAAAACAATCTTGGGTTTAAACTATACATAAGGATTTAGGTTAGTTAAGGAATTAATTAAATTAGAATGTATGAATGAGCCAAGTGACATTTCAGGTTCAGGGCATCCCAATTGTATTGACTGGGATGACAATTTCTCTTTTAATTACGGTCAAATACTTTAAGTTACATCATAATCTTTAGGCATTCCATAAAAAGATATAAACGATAATAAACACAAAAAATATGGAGAAGGAAGATGATAAACTGAGATTTGAAATTAATAGAACATCCATGAAAGTCATGCAAATGATACACAATTAAGAAAAGGGGCGACCCGGTGCACGAAACATCCCGCGTTTATGCAGGATCCGGAAAAGGACCACAGCCCAAGGGGGTGTGATATAGGCAGTCAACCTTAATGCAAGCATTAATGGATAATTCTACGGTTCGAACCCATGAGTTACAAGTCACACGGAACAACTTTACAACTTTACAAACCAACCGTGGCCTTTAGTTCGAACCCGTGAACCCGTTGCTCCAAGGCTCCCTTCCAGGAATCAATATCAATGTCCACCAACAAATCTTCACACTCCATCTGATACAAACTATTGGAATCAAGATGATTACATCTCATACGTAATACGAAAAAGAGTTGAAACACCAGAAGGCAAATACCATTGTGGGATCTGCTACTTTCACTACACCGCGCTTTAACTAACCAGTGACATTCTTAATTATCCAAGGGTGCTCCAAGATCTTTCGAAGAGAGAGCCTTTTCGAAGAGTCCTTCACAAGAAGCTGCAAAGGGCAAAGGTAAACAATCATTAGAGTGAAGGAGTGCAAGCTATTGCATGTCATTGTTTGCATAGACAAGTACTAATCAATTTACCTGGCTAATGAGATTCTTAGCATCGGCAGACACTTCAGGTGTTGGGGGGAAGCTGAGGTCTACCTTCATAATTCTGTATTACTTTAAGTTAGTACATTTTGATTTTCCTGTAAAAGTTACAAGACGACAGAAGCAGACCAATCCTTACCTTCTGAATGTGTCGGTCTGTCTCTCGGCCTCAAATGGAGGCCCGCCATATAAAAACTCATAGCAAAGAATCCCCAAAGTCCAATTGTCAACTGCATAATCATGAGCTTTGTTCTCCACCATTTCTGGTGCTAGATAATCTAGAGTTCCGCACATTGTATGTCTCTTGCTTCTAGATTGTACAGACCACCCAAAGTCTGCAATCTTCAAGCGGCCCTACATTTCGTGTAATAATCTAATTAATACTTTACTCTTGCTATGCAGTGTGTCAATGTTTTCTCAGGTTAAAATTACTGGACAATAGAATCCAGTTTTAGTTGGGACGTCCAAAAAATAACTTCAATATGTTAGCAGGCCGACCCCAAGCGCTACATTATATACATAATCTTACTAGGCCCATCGTAAGAACTCCATTATATATAGTCTTATTATAAACACCTACAGATATACTCCACTGGTCCCGATTGTCATTATCTTAGTTGACTTACCAAAGGAAAAAGAATATTTGAATCAGCTAATATATTAGAGCTCAATGAACATGCTATGAAATAATGATTGAAAGACCTGGAAATGATACAATGACATCACAACAACAACATACCCAGTGTGATCCCACAAGTGGGGTCTGGGGAGGGTTGGGTGTACGTAGACTTAACCTCTACCTTCTGTGAGGTAGAGAGGCCGTTCCCGATAGACCCTCAGCTCAAGAAAAACATTTTTCTGAGGATAGTGAACGATACCATCTAGACAAATTTTTATTTTTATTTTTTAGACGGGCTAAAATAAATCAAACAAAACGAGATAGATGGAGTACACTTAAAGGTGGTGCAACATGATGAAGTCAAGAAACATGATGAAGGCTATACATTTTCTACATGCTGAACTTCAGCTATAGAGAGCATAATGAATTGTACTCTAAGCTGTGTGCATCTCTAGCAAAGTGTTTAGGGTCTTAACAATAGGAAAAGTTCAGTGTGTCTTATTATTTTGTTAACCACAGTTGCAAGAAACAAATCAACAAAATGAAAGTAAGTTATTGACATGCCAATCTCCAGCTTTAGAATTCAGCGACTAAAAGCATTTTGAGCTGTTAGAAAAGAATTTAGGCCATCAACAAGAGGGAGAACTTCCTTGTATCCACCGTTGTCTCTAAACAAAAATACGAAATTCAAGTTTTTCAGTATTTGCTCCTCAAATTTGATTAGTATTTCACTGTTGACAAATGAAAAGGTGGATTGCTCAAACTGTTTTCTCCAATAAGAACACAAATATAACTCTCAGGTTAGCCATATATAACGTTTTCTTTTTTCTTGTTATAGGAAATGGTGTTAACGAAACTTGGCACACGTGGCAAAGGAAGACCGTCAGTTATCAAGATATTACCTCATGATCAAGTAACAGGTTTTCTGGCTTTATATCCCTGTGAATGACATGCTTCTCGTGACAATACGCCAGTGCTTGTGTAAGACTTGCAATATACTACACCAGAACCAACCAAAGTATCAAAAGTTAAAGAATAACATAAAGCAACAAGAAAGAAGTCGAAAATAACGTTCTCTGCAGAACTATAACAATGTGTATCAAAAGTTAAAGAATAACCTAAAGCAACAAGAAAGAAGTTGAAAACTAACAATAACGTTCTCTGCAGAAACATAACAATGTGTTCATAAATTATATAAATAAAAAAATAAAAAAATGCTGGACTCACAAAAACGACGAGCATGAGAAAATAATATGAATTCACTGTTCAACATTAACCACAGAGGAAATAAAACAAGCAAGGTACCATGAAGAGGAAAATCAGAACTTGATATAAATTCAACCCAAAAATGCGAACATCTTTCAAAGAAACTACTACAAGATCGTATTTTACATGGCAGAAAATAGATAAGGAAAACTCTGAAGCTCTATCTTCTTTGTTTGGGTTAGAGGAAGAGGGAATCAGTTCTTATTGACACAATCTATAGCTCACAACTACGCCAAAAATCTAAGCTCATTTTCAATCCCTAGCTAGTTGAGTCGACAATGTGAATCCTCGCTTTCATTTTGCTCCATTTGGACCCGTCTCATTCCAATATTCAATAATCAAGAGTTCTCTAACACTAGAGGTTATAAATATATACAACACTTACGCCTCAGTCCCAAACAAGTTGTGGTCAGCTATATGGATTCTCACTGACCACTTTTCTCCATTTAAACTCATTCTATGCTAATATTATGCAAATACAAATGAAAAGTATTAAAAGTGTAATATATTTTCTAAACGTATACATCTCCGAAAAACTAAGGGAAAATATAAAATTGGTCAATCGGCCGAAACTAATTGCATTCACTAGCCAAAAAGTGTATAAAATATGTATGTCATATGTATATAATACACATATATACAAAAAATATATATATTGTCGGGTATTAATTTAGGAGCGGCTAAACATATGCATTTCTCAAAAACTAAACCTCTCCTAGAAAGCATAGGACCTACAGTAAAAGTGCTATGTCTAAAACATACTCTCAAGTCTCAACTACTATGCATTACCTATAGATCTTTTTATTACATCGTGTCCAATCTTTTGCTAAGCAAATGTTACGAAAATATGTTTTCAACAAATTAAATAAAGTATAGAAATAAATCATAAGCAAGCAAATTAAGCGTGCTTTTGTTCTAAATCTTTTTAGATACCGTGGCGGCTTGTTCCTCAGGCAGGCGACCAGTCTTCCTAAGCTCCCTGTAGAGCTCACCGCCATGAGCGTACTCCAAAATCAAGAAAATTCGCTCCTCATCATGGAACCAGCCATAGAGCCTCAGTACATTCGGGTGGCGAAGACTCGTTTGAATCTCCATTTCCCTCTTCAGTTGGTGGTGCAGCCTGTATTTCTCTATTTGCTCCTTGAATACCACCTTTAATGCCACTATAAACCCACTCTGCTCCGGCCAGGTGCCACAAAATTCAAGATCATCAAAACCCAGTTCTTTTTTTCTTATGAATAGTATAATGCACATATGAGTATGACAATAAAAGGTGCAGTACAAATTAAGAAGTCGACAAATAATTTTCCAAGGCCTTATTTGCTAATATTAGAACTAGAGCAGCATTTGATGCACATATGTATTTTCATCAAATCAAATATTCATCCATATTTTGGTCCTTGCAATTTTTAGCCAAGCACATTTAACTGTGAATTAATTAAAATGTAGTAAATCGTTGGTCCTTTTATATAGAAAAATATGTTATACTTAGATTATTGGGAAAAGGGTCAAAAATACCCTTCTACTATGCGAAAAGGATCATTTATACCCTCTATTATACTTTTGGTCCACCACTATCCCTGACGTTACAAAAGTGGTGCAAAATACCCCTCCTCCGTTAGGGTCCTCCACCATGGCCACCATCATCCCACGTGGACTGACATTTCATTGAGGTGGACGCCACATGGCATGCCACATCACCATCCCAACCCCATTTTACCCTTTCCCCTATTTCTTCTTCCTACACCACCATCTTATCCCTCACCCAACCACTACTGCCATATTTTTCTCTCTTTTTCAATTCAAAAGAAATCACAAAGACCACCATCTTACTTCCATAATACCATTACTGCTGCCACATCTCCTTTCTAAATCGCCTCCTCACATTAATTTAGAGCATTTGTCGTCTATCATATTGAAGGAAAACAAAAAGAATGCCAGCCACCGGTCTCTTACTCTATTAGGCAAACTATTAAACTAGAACTAGATCAGATTACTATACAACAACTACTACACCTCCGTCCCAAACAAGTGTGTCACCATCACTGTATTATGAGGATTCATCATGAATTGACAAGTTTTAAGCTGGTTGCCAACGTACTGCAACCCTCTACCTTTATCTAAGATTGGGACCGACAATGCGGGCGAGCTCACACATAAGGAGTAGTAATACAAACTTAACATAAGGCATGGATAATTTGATGATTAATAGTTAATAATTCGTTTAAGTTTATGAAGATTCACAAGCAGAATGATCAAATGTACACATTTTGATTAATTGAAGATTAAATGTGCTTAACCAAATATGACAAGAATCAAAATCAGAATCTCTCACTATTTCAGAGTCTAAAAGTGCATATTTCCTTATTATAAAATTAGATACTAGAAATATCATATGTAATGGTAATATAATGCACATATGTGTAAATTTGAGTATATAGAAAATATGGATTTGAAATTACCTTAACTTCACGAGCAAGGTAAACACGACCGAATTTGCCTTTGCCGAGCGGTTTTCCGATTTCGAAATCGTCGAGCGACCATTGTTTTTGTGGAGTTTTTGGTGGTTGTTTTGGGGGTTTTGGAGGATGAATTTGAGTTTTGGAAGCCATTTTTGCAAAGTGATTTGGAGAAGAAGGGATTTGTAATTCAAATGGGTTTGTGGAGGGAATAGGTGTCAAATTTCTAGTATCATTTCGCGAATCGGGTCAGAATCCATTTCCTTTTCGGGCTGAGCTGAGGTATTATCTTTTTTTCTTTTTAATCGGCTGAGCTGAGTTATGCTATATTTATTTATTTATTTTTAACCATTTTTCTTCATTTTTAAGGAAAAAAACACTTTTCCTTTTTCGACTCATTTTTATAATTTTAAAAAGTAGTTTTTGAACTAACTCTTGATTTGGAAAAGAAAGATATATTTTAATGGTACCATTCTGCAACAATATTTCTTTTTTAAAAAGAGCTTTTTTGAAAAGAATAAATAAATAAATAAAAATGAGGTTTTAGAAGGAAAAAGAAAAAGACATTAACAAAAGGAAAGTTTTTCAGTCAAACACAAGAAGAAAAGGTCTTCCTTTCTTTTTTTATACAAAAAATTTTATTATAAGGGGAAAGGGGAAATAGGGGAGGGGATTACATGGTGAAAAATCAAACTCTTATCAACAAAGTGAAAATTTAGGTAGCCAACAAATAAGCTACTAATATTCCCCGAAAAAAAGTTATTCCTTTATTAAAATATTGAATAAAAATCTTTTTAGGTGTATGATTGGAAACGATTTCTTTGTAAAGATGATTTTTTTTATTTTTTTTACAAAAAACACATTTTATAGGAATTTATTTTTTACTCCTCTATTTCATTTTATATGAATCTATTTAATTGTTATACCTTCTTTCATGAATATTACTATATCTTGAGGCTCATTCTTAACTTAAACCTTGCCAATTAAGAT
Source organism: Nicotiana tomentosiformis (assembly GCF_000390325.3). Taxonomy (NCBI): domain Eukaryota; kingdom Viridiplantae; phylum Streptophyta; class Magnoliopsida; order Solanales; family Solanaceae; genus Nicotiana; species Nicotiana tomentosiformis. The sequence goes on along the minus strand of NC_090815.1, from coordinate 4,910,582 downwards.
GATAAGTAAAATATTGTGCTCTAGACATTTTTTTTAATTTCCTTTTTTGGTCATAAAGATTGAATAAATAAAGATATAAATTTAAAAAAGAAAAGAATATACTTTATGGAAATGAAATTAATTAAACTTTGGCAAAAAAAAAAAACTAACATAAGAAGAAGTTGGGGATAGAGAAAAAAATATCACATTTTATTGCTCAAAAACTAATTCACAAGCTAACAATTTCTCTTAATACTAATTCAAGAACACTAATAAACACTAAACTAAAAACAATAATCTACTTCTAAGCTAAACATTTTTTTCTTTTATTTTACTAAAAATAAAAAAATAAAGTTCAGTAATCATCGGTGAAAACTAACTTGAACTGGAAATGAAAGCTTTCCATTTCCAATCACAAAATTATGTCCACCAGCAGCCAAAAGATTATAAGCTCTATAATTCACTATTCCCAAACTTTTGCAAGCATTTAACACAAAATCAACCTTCTTTTTCTCTCCAATTTTCACAAAAACCTTCTTAAAACCAATCAATTGTTTAAGTGGAGCTTCAGCAATATCTTCAGGTGGAATCCAATAAACCATTAAAACATCACTTCCATCTTTTTTCCCAATATTCTCTACTTCAATCGAGAAATCGAAATTCAGATCGTCCCCACATTCCAAGTCGTCGATTGATACTGCAGGACATGGTGGCACGTGAGTGCCAGCAGTGTAGTTCAGATCGCGACAGTGCTGAAATTTGTTGAGTTTTACTTGGATTTTTTGTCGTGCTGATAATAAGTTGTAGGTGAAATTCGTGTAGCTAATACCATATCCAAATGGATAAACAATTGATCCATTGTAAAATTTGTAAGTTCTACCGGGGTAGCCTAAGTTGTCAATTGGCCTTAATGGCATTGAAGTCATTGGTAACATATCCACATAACTATTTTCATGCCATGTTAATGGTAGTTTTCCTCCTGTAAAAAACATAACACATAAATAATAAAGGGGTAAATATTAGTATTCAATTCATCAACTCTTGAATAAAAGTTTTTCAGAAAAAAAAAAATGTGGAAGGCTTAGCTTGTTGTGTTTTTCTTGGAAAATAAGAATCATAAAATTGGAAATTAAAACTAAAAATATAAATCACGCGTATCAATTGCATATTACATGTTACAACAAGTAAAACTATATTATAAATAACGTGTTATATAATAGGTAAAACTACATTGATAGTATAAAATTTCTTACGTATTATATCGGTTTTGTCAATTCAATTCTTGAATAGAAGTTTTAGATAAAGAAAATGTGAATGCAAATAAGACACATCAATTAAACTGGAAACTAACACCAAAAGTTTAAAAGTTTTAGCCAAACATTGACATGCAGGTATTATCTTGAAAAAAAACAAATTTTATCACTTTGATCCTTCCAATTGCGAAAATCTATTGAAAAAATCATCAAATAACATTAATTATAAGGGTATATATATAATTAAATTACTCTTATATTTTCTTTAATTGAATAATTAACGCGATCATAAGCAAGGGGGATCAAAGAAAGAAGAGTTAATACAATAATCTTGATTATCTAAAGTGACAATACATAGTTTTGACCTTCTTTTTTTAAAACACTACATAGTATAACAATATACATATAATATACATATTGTATACATAATTAGAGTATAAATTATGTAAAGCAAAAATACATAATTTTAACCTCTTTTTTTTTGTTGAAAAGCCTACATGGTATAGTGGCTCTAAAAATAACAGCCAGCAAAATGTATATTTTTGTATATTAATATATAATATACATATAATATACATATTATATACATAATCAGTGTATATTTTACGTACCGGGATTATAACTTCCAAAAACAACATCAGCAATGGCACGACCACCTTCTTCACCAGGATATCCAGCCCAAATAATACTTTTAATCTTAGGATTATTTTTGGCAAATGAAATATCAACACCACCAGCAGACATAATTACAAGAATAACAGGACCTTTTGAAACTTGAGCAACTTGATTTATTAGTTGAGTTTGGTAGCCAGGAAGTAAAAGATCAACTCTGTCTAAACTTTCTGCTTCAACACTTAAATCTAATCCCACAACTAAAACAGTTGCATCTGCTTTTTTAGCAGCTTTCATTGCTGGGAATATTAAGCTCTCATTTTTGCACAAAATTTCTCCACATCCTGCTTTATAGTCCACTTTGCTATACAATGAAAATCCATGTATTGGTGTTGTAATCTTGCAAGGAATACCTAAATCATGTAACAAAAAAAAATTAAAGTTACTCTTGAATCCAACAACAACAACAAAAACATGTATAGTATAATCCAACAAGTGGAGTCTCGAGAGGGTAGTGTGTACACGACCTTACCCCTACCTTCCGAAGGTACAAAGATGTCTCTGATAGACCCTCGGCTCAAGAAAAGCATAAATACAACAATTTTGAAAAAGAGATATGATAGTGAAGAAGCAATGGAAAGAAAAACAGTAATAACAACCAAATAAGTAAGATAATCGAAGCAAACGAAACATGCATGTAATAATAGAAGTCTAAGAAATGAAGTTTATATATTGGTATTGGTGAAAATTAACATTAGTTGTGAACAATGACAGAGCCAGTAATACATACAAGGGAATTCAAAAAAATACTAGGATATCACACCTAGAATTTGAACATGTGACTTAAAAAGCAATTTTTAACTCTAAATCCATATGTAATCAAAATGAATCACTTTCCCCCATTTATACATGCAGTATAATTTTTAGGCGGGAATTTAATTAAATCTCTTCATTGATACCTACCTTTGCCACTGGTGTTGAATTACCACTATTGCAGATATATATATATATATATATATATATTTAAAAGAGTTTAACATCCATACACTAACAATACTGTGAAAGAATCTTACACTAGCAAATCGTCACTATAAAAAGTGTGATTAATACGCTGAAAAATAAGGCATATTACTAGCTACAACATGTTAAAATAACTAAGAATATAAAAAATACTTTGCAATGTCGATGCATATAAGTTAAAATTCGACTAAGCTCAAATATTAAATTTTAATTTAATTTTTATGAATTTCTTACCTGCATAATTGCCAATCATGGCACTGGAGGCATTAGCATGAGGTCCAACAATAGCAATAGTTTTAACCTTTTTAGAATTCAAAGGCAAAACTTGATCTTCATTTTTAAGAAGAACAATCCCTTCTCTTGCTGCTTGTGTTGCTAACTCAATGTTTTCCTTAGAACAAATTTGTTCTTTTCCAAGTTTTTCAAATTTTGGACTACCATCAAAAAACCCTAGCCTCATTAGCACAAAATACAAATTTGTGAGAGATTCATCTATTTCTGATTCTTTTACTTTTCCTTGTACCACTGCATTCCCAGCATAATTTGTGTAGTAGTTGCCACAATCCAAATCCAACCCTAAAAGATAAGCCAAAGCAAATGGTATCATGGTTTGTTATAAAAAAACAAGTTCTAATAAGAGAATAAAACTAAAACTAAAAGAATCAAAGGCGAGTCCATGATTTAGAGTCGAAATGTTCAAAATGAGTATAATTTTATTATACGTCGAAAATTTAATTTTTACAAAGTTCAAGCCAAAAACAATAAGTTCCGTTGAAACCACAAAATTCAGGTTTAAAATAAGTGTGATCTTATTATTTGTAAAAAAATTACTTTTTTCCCTTCATATTCATGTATATATTAGTTCGAGCCAAATACAATAAATTTAGTCGAAACAAAAAAAAATGGGTTCAGAATAAATGTAGTCTTATTATACGTATAAAATATAATTTTTTTCTTTATATATCTATACATAGTTCTAATTGAAAACAACAAGTTCAGTTGAATCCACGTCAAAAAGAGGGGTGGTAAATATACCTGCTTTTAGACCTTGTGCAACAGCATCTTCAGGTTCATCTCCTAACCATTTATGACCATGAAGCATAACGTCAATGGAATCACAATCTGAAACTATATACCTGAAAATTATAAAAAGTAAAACAAGAAAAAACTATGAGAAATCATTAAAAGAAACTCTTTTATTTTGGAATAAATCAAACTTTATTAATTAATTATTACCCATGAAGATCCCAATCTCCTCTAATTTTGCCTTTTAGAAGCTTTGGATCAGCACATGCTGGGATTCCATTAATCCTATTATATGAGCACATAACACTTGTAACATCACCTTCTTTAACACACATTTCAAAGGGTTTAAGAAATGTTTCCATCATATCTTGCTCCGTCACCTTCACAAAATTACAAAAAAAAAAAAAAAAAAAAGGTAAGTACAACGGTTCACGCATAGCAGGAGCTCAGCGCAGCGAACGTTAATAAATTAGAGGTTAAGACTGATTAATTACCCGTGAATCGAAATGATAACGATCAACACCGAGCCAGTTATCAACATCATAAGCTGCATAATGTTTGCAACAAGCGGCTACTTTCAGAGGTCTCGAGTTCAAGTCTTTGGCGTTTTCCGTGCCCTCAACATCTTGTAATCCTCTAACATAATTAGAGGCATATTTTCCAACAACAAAAGGATCTTCTCCAGGTGTTTCTAAAACTCTTCCCCATCTAGGATCTCTTACTACATTAATATTTGGACTCCAAAATGTTAGACCAGCATGTCCTAGGTTAAACATAGCCCTTGCTTCTGTTGAAACAGCCTGCAAATTAAGTTTTTGTTATACATCATCAAAAAAGCTTTAAAAAAGGCCGTCCAACGCACAAAATATCCCACGTTCACATAGGGTTCGAAGAAGGGCCGCGCCCCAAGGAGATGTGATGTATGCAAGTATCAGTGGCTGATTCCATGGCTGATGCAATCAATAAAACTTAATACACAATTTTTTAGAAAATCATGGTAAATATATCTCTATGAAAATACTCCTTCTGTGTCCTTTTATTTGTATTTTAAACTATTGCCATATACATTAAGCAAATCATTTAATAACAATAATTATAAAGATATTTGACTAAATTATACAATTAAAAATAAAAACATAATTAATGCCTACTTGGTTTTCTAAAGCGACAAATACTTTTGAACAATTATTTTACTAATTAAAATAAATAAACTAGAGACCATGAATTGTAACAAACTTTTTAAAAATCAGTCCTATTTAGGGCATGCACTCAATCAAGTTAGTAGTATCAGCCAGGGCGAATTAACCATATAATCTATGAGTTCATGTGAATCTATACAGTAGCTTTTATATATATATATATATGACAATAAATCTATTTTATATTGTATACTGACTTGAGATCGTTATAAAAACTCATAAACTTCTCGCTTCTAAGCGGTCAACACACAAAGTAGTTTTTTATAAATAAAATATAGAGCTTTTCAAAACAACTAAAAGGAAAAGGGATTTAATTCAATTACCTGGCCTATTGCTTTCCACAATGACTCATTAAATGATGCAGTAGTAGTAATAACAGTAGGAAAACTTGTAGCCCCAGGAACAACTTTGTCAAAAAACGAAGCTAAACTATAATATTGTCCAACGTTAGAAACACCATGTAATGCCTCAGACCACCATTCATATTTAGGAAGACCAATTCTAGCAACTCCAAAAGCAGTATCTCCAGTTTGTCGCGCTTTTTCAGACAACGTCATTCTGTCGATCAAATCCTTAACCCTAACCGCATAGGGAAGGGACATGTCACAGTACGCGAAATCATTCATGTCCAATCCCAACTTTGCAAACCTCGACGTGTCACAAACACGTCGAGTTTGATTATACGTGAGATCATTGAGGGCCGTGATTGAAGAATTGTATGGAATATTTCTAGCAGAAATTCTTGAAATGAGAAAGGAAAAAATTAAAATGGTGAAGTAATGAAGAAAGCTAAATTTCGCCATTTTTCTTAGTCGTTTTTGTGTTTTTTTCAAGTTGATGAAAAAATTGTGATTTTAGAGGAGTTTATATAGATGATAATAATTTGGATAAGTGACAGTAAAAATACAAACTTTGATAGATTAATATCCTGTATTTTAAAGTTATCATTCTGTTAGTATTTGATAATGCTATTATCAAGATAACACATAACTAAGAAATCTTTCACACGATAAGGCTGTATTTTTCAACTTCTTTTCTTTATTTCTTTGATTAATGTTGTGATAATCAATCACTGCTAAAATTTTAATTAAGACCAGCGATTAATATTAAGTCTAAAATTTTCTGACATGTTTTATGAGACTCAACATATGCTTTGAAGTTTAATTGGATGAATTTTTTTATGTACTTGAGTTAATTAAATTATAGTTTTCTAAGCATGTATTGATTTGATATCCAGTATCTATTTTCCTTAAATTCTAAATATCCTATATTATTATAGTTGGCGGCAGATGAAGATCATTTTGACGTGTATATATAGTGGAGTCCAATTTCCTGCATTATCTCATTTCGAAATACCTTTTTTCGCGGGAAATATTTTACAAACAAAATCTTTTTTCCAACAGTAATTTTAACACACCTAAATTGAATTGAATTGTATCAAATCCATCTCTCTTAAGATATGTACAAATCGTTTGAATTTTGATAAGTCGTGGCTAAAGCATACTGTATATGCTATGAATTGGAGCTTCAAAATAATTAATTACACAAATTCTATCAGATTAATAACTAAAAAAAGGGAAAAGAAGAATGTGATAAAATAAAATAGTAAATAAATAGGATGGAGTCAAAGAGAGAGAGTCGATGTAAGAATAAAAAATATAGAACTCAAAATTACTATATATCGTTAACAAAAGTGTCTTGTACATAGAGCCGTCAAAATGAGTTTGACTCATAAGGTAAACCCAACCCAATTTGCTAATTGGACTAAAGTTTTTCTAGCACTTTTAAAAGTAAGGGTTATAAGCCTGACTCAGGTTAGCTTTGTGCCCTTGAGGTTCGACTAAGGCTGTGCCGAGGCCAGCCCGGGGGCCAAAAAGAGTTTAATTTAAATCTATAAAATTTAACCAATTATTCTTTTGAGTTGAGTTATTTATTTATTTATTTATTATTTTTTGAGTTGAGTTGTTGGAATATGATTTTTTATCTCCTAGTTAGAATTAGTTGTTGTGTTTCTTTACTGTCTCCGTACTTTGTTGACACGACAAAATTTATTTTAACAAAATAGAAGAATTCAGTTCATGTTGATTTATTGGAACCGTTCAATATCTTTTTTTCAATTTACCATATTCCATATGTATGTAACTATTGGGCAGGTATATTTTGATTTGCATCGGTCCATGGTTTAGATTAAGGTTTCTATTTGTGAAGTATCTTTTTCTTATTTCGATTATTGATTGGTAATTTCTTAAAATTAGCTAACAACTTCAAAGTTGTATTAACAACTAAATCCCTCTGTTTGCAAATAAAGTCGACTTTCCTGAATACAAAAGTTTTATGTAATACTAACATATTATCTTTTAAAAATTTATGCTTTTGCAATTTTTACTTACTTATACATAGAGGTGCTTATCGGACGGATAATTATGCTTAACGGTTCGACTTATCGATTATCGGATTATAATGTAGTAATCCGCTAGCCTCTCTACCAAGAGGTTGTGAGCATCCTCCACTTCCAACCAAAATGTTGTGAGTTCGAGTCACCCCAAGAGCAAGGTGGAAGTTCTTGGAGGGAGGGAGTCGAGGGTCTATCGGAAACAACCTCTCTACCCTGGGGTAGGGGTACGGTCTACGTATATACTACCCTCTCCAGATCCCACTAGTGGGATTATACTAGGTTGTTGTTGTTGTTGTAATCCGCTAGCCATCCAATAAGACAATGGGCGGATTGGTATCTGATTAATAATTATTGGGCGGTTTATCGACTACCAAATAGAATTTTTTTGAACAATCAATACCAAACGACCAAATGCATAGTTCAAACTGTCTCTTTTAGCTTTTGAACAATCAATACCATTAGCATTGTTATCCACAAAATAATTAGAAAACCCCATTTGCAGACAAACTTCAAACTGTAACTATAAGTGAATTAATGAAACAAACCTCAGTTAAGTAAAATGGCCAAGAGAGGAACTCAATTCATGTCCACTCATAATTCATGAGAAGCCAGAGACGACTGCCATTAGCTACAGATTGTTCTATCATTATATGTACAATTACTTATGCAACAATGTAGTAACAAGTTTATATATATAAGGGTAAGAGTGTAAATATAAAAGATTTCTTAACGGGTTAACGGCCTAGAGAGGAACTCAATTCATGTCCACTCATAATTCATGAGAAGTCAGAGACGACTGCCATTAGCTACAACTAGTTCTGTAATTCTACATACAATTACTTATGTAACAATGTAGTAAAAAGTTTATATACATAGGGGTAAAAGTGTAAATATAAAATTTTTAACGAGTAATCCACCCCCAAACCGTTACGCCGTTAACTATAAAATCTCATTTCGTTCACTATCCATTACCCCGATAATTCGATATCAATAAGCCATCGATTTGGTTCGGTCAACGGTTTCGATTCGATTTTGAACAACCCTACTTATACATCATCATATGTATTAGAAATATTAACAAATGTGCAGAATTTTAGGTTTGAATTTAGATTGTAAATTTCTTTTAAAAAAAGAAGAATAAAAAAGATGAAGCGCTAGCCCGACTAGCTAGCGGCCCGTTTAGGACTGAGTTGGGCTGACTAATTTAAGGCTCTTTCGAAAGTAGAGTTGGCCCGTTCTAGCCATCAAAATTTATGGCCTATGTGACCTCGGATGAGTTAGCCCATTTTAACAGCTCCACTTGTACGTAACTCCAACGATAAATGGATGGGCTTCAAGTGACAGAATTAACACATATAACCGCCCACCTAATTTCTTAAACTATAAATAGCCGGTGAATATATAATATATGTACAATTCATGTATAATATATATATAACTATATATAATCAATGTATAATGTATGTATACTGTCTATAAAAGGTAAACATTGAATCTAGCCGGCTATTTGGGTAACATTCCCAAAACATATATGTACCAAATTATCCCTTAACTTTAATTATAATTTAAAATTACCATTAGATAAAAGCTCTGGTATGGGTAGGGATATCAATGGTTCGGTTCAATTGGTTATTTAAAGTTTGTACCATACTAATTTTTTGGTTACTCTATTATGGGTAACTAAAATTAGACTTTTCAAAACCGTCTCAATCATCTCGGTTTCTCCCTAGAATCGGTACAATTCGATTAATCTTCAGTATTTTTTAAATATCATATAAAAGCCGTTAGTAGAAGCTAGATCACGATAATATACATACTTGTATATGAGTTGGCAAAAGTCTCAAGATATTTTTACTATTTAAGGGGTGATGAATCAAGAAAACATGAAAGATGGTCAGAGTTGGGATCCATCCCACTATTCTACAAAAATGTAAAAGAAATTAAGCAAAGATAAGAAAAATATAAATCACACGGGTGGAAAGATATTAATCAAACGGGGAGTCAATAATAAGGTCTATAAAAAATTAAGTATTCAAAAAGACAAATCTAGATCATACGAGAGAAAATATACTCAATATATTGTAGTTCTCCACTCATAATCACTCGAATACCTTATGGCTTGTTACTCAAGATGTTAAAACTAATTTAGTTTCACTAGGAGTATCAGCATAGGTTTGGGAGTTGAAAATTTGAATTGTAATTATTTGTTGGCTTGTAATCGATTTCATAAGAAGAAGTAACCCAAATAGCCGCCCACTCAACCGCTTAAACTAAAAATAGTCGGTAAAGGTATAATATGCATAATATATGTATTATATATGTATAAATAATGTATAATCTATATATATGGTTACAAAAAGTAAACAATGAATATGACTCGCTAGATCCCTTTTCATAATCCTAAGGCCCAAGAAAGAAATATAATGCTTTATTTTTTAAAGTTAATATATTAAATCTATTTTTCATATGTAAATTTAGGGTTGAAGTCGAGTATTAGGGTTGTAGGTTAGGAGGTAGTTGAGTTGTGCCTTACTTCGTACCATGGTGGGACTAGCCATGTAGGATTTTTGTCTGAGATAGCTAGTGTGAATGTTGTGGCTTACTATTTCGCTTTTCAGTGCATGTCCTATTTACTAGCTATCGCTTTTGCTTTGCATCTTTCTTCTAGATTTCATGGTGTTCCTATTTTTCTTATGACTGTTGTAGTGATACTAATATTTACTAATATTGTCTCCCTTTGCTTTGCATCTTTCTTCTGGATTTCATGGTGTTCCTATTTATCCTATGATTGTTGTTGTGATACTAATATTATCTCCCTTTTTGTCCTTTTGTCTTTTTTGTTTTTTGAGCCGAGGGTCTTTCGGAAACAGCCTCTCTACTCCTTCGGGGTAGGGGTAAGGTCTGCGTACACACTACCCTCCCCAGACCCCATTAGTGAAATTTTACTGGGTTGTTGTTGTTGTTGTTGTTGTTGTTGTTGTTGTTCATATGTAAATTTATTCGGTATAATTCAGTATCTTTTTGGCTTATTTTTATAAAATAAAATTTTATCCTAATCATTCGGTACCGTTATATCCCCGTCCCTTTTTCCTTCCTGAGCCGAGGGTTTTCCGAAAATAGCCTCTCTGCCTTTTTAAAGGCAGGGTAAGGTCTGCGTACACTCTACCCTCCTCAGACCCCACTCGTGAGACTACAGTGGGTTTGTTGTTGTTGTTGTTGTTGTTGTTGTTGTTGTTGTTGTTGTTGTTGTTATATTCGGTACAGTTATAAATTTATATAAAATCTACGATTTTATTAGAAAAACCTAATAACCATTACAATTAGGTTGGGTTAGTTTACTCGATTTTTAAATGTCAAATATATGGGTCAAGGATAAAAATAAGGGTTTTTTCACTTTTACCCCACACCAAAAACTATTTACATTCAGTAGTCGAAAATGTGTATAAAATTTGTATAAATTTTGTATATAATATACCGAATGTATATATATACAAAAAAAAATATTTTTTCGGTTACAATTATATTAAGAGCGGCTATATAATGTCGTTTTCACATTTTATATTTTCTCAAAGCCCGGATAAGAGTAGACAAAAAATTTAGGCAGACAAAAGTGCTCAATTTTGAAAAATAGAGTGGCAAATCTGACACTTTTTCCATAACTTTAGTCGAGAAAACACCACCCACAAAATAACCAAAATCTAGCCAACATAGGAAGAACTGTAGAAATTCCCCTAAAACCCTAAAACTCAGCCAAGTTCGGATCCTAAAACGGATCAGTGCATTCAACAGTATAAATCCCTTCGAATCTCCCGCACTAAAATTCTCCAGCTTCGATTTTTCGATTTGCATTGGCTGTCAGCTCTGATTTCGGGTTTTTATTTGACCCGTTAATGGAACAGCGAGTCTTGTCCACTCTAATCAATTGGAGTATCAGTTAGCAAAAGAGCTGATTTATTGAGTAGCTTAGTCACAATTAGATCTCGCCCAATGAGGTAAATGCTAGATTTGCTTTAAATCTATGTATTGCTGAGTATGAGGAATTTGTGTGTTTTGTAGGGTAGGAATTGTTGTGTCTATGGTGTTAGCGTCGGTAAAATTATTTTTAGATAAATTTGGTTAACGAACAAAATCACAAAACTACACGCGCAAAGAAACAAAAAGGAGGAACAAGATGAAGAAAAAGAATATGCTCCGGGCTTTTGTCTAGTGGTAAGAGTGCAACGCATGATGTATTGGTTAGGCGCACATCTCGGGTTCGAAAACTGCCACTGATAGAAGCTGGGTATAAGTGGAAAAGGTCAGAGAGGTGGACTCATTATCCACTAAGTTGCGATCGTTCACCAGTATCCCAAGGGATTTCTCAGTTATTTAAAAAAAGATGAAGAAAAAGAATAATGGAAATAAAGTGGAGTGAATTATTGAACCCAGCTGTGATGGGTGGGTTATGTGCATGTCGTGGGTTCTGACCTGCCATAGACAAAAGCCTGGTGTTTAAGGTAGAGGGGCGGGTCCATTTTTCACAACTATGCGCCGCTGATCCTGGGATTGATCAGTTATAAAAAAAGAAATGAAGCAAAAGGAATAATGGAAAGCGAATTAAAAAGAAATAAATATTTTCAAGTGGATTATATATTCATTGATAAATATTTTCAAGTGGATTTTATATTCATTGTTTTAGTTTTCTAACAAAAATAAAAGACTCCACTTAGGATTGAGCTTTAATATCATTGCTTACATGTTTCAAAGAGTAATGTTGATTATTCTAATTTGTCACATCTTTAATGCAGTCCAGATGAGGGGATTGATTTTTCTCACTGCAGTCTCAATAAGCAAAACTTTGACATTACCTCATCACACAAAGAGCAGACGGCAGAGACGGCAGAGAGACGCCTGCCAGAGGAACCAAAACCGGTAGATAGCCCGGAGACACCACCTCAGTTCTTCAAAGTTATCCTATCTCCTCATGCCTCTAAATTAGTAAGTTCTGCAAATTGTGCATTTTCATCTTATATCTTTTGTTTCTGTTTCTAGTTGTATGGCTTTTGTTCTCTTCATTTGTTCTTTGGTAGTGTTTTCTCTTCTTTAAGTTTGTGTAGATTTTTAAGTTTTTGAATTCCCCTTTTGGTCTGTAACAAATAGTTTCTTGTCATAAGTAGGAGTATTTCGTCTAAAGCAATGTTGCTAGTAGGGAAGGTGATGGGGATTGCCCGCATTTTCTCCTAATCAACATCTTGTGTGTGGATGATCTTAAGAACGCCTGTAATTTTATGATACATTTGAATTCCAACTTTATTTTCGGAAACTTAAGTAGGACTAATACGTTGATTTACAAGTGTACTACTGGAGTGTGTCTACTTTTCTGGTACTGTCATTTTCTGTAATGAAACAACAACGAACTCAGGGAGTGAAAAATGTGATTTCAAATGGCATAAGAGGGAGATGCAGTAAGGAGCTTTCTTTTGATTATGAATTTGTTATGAATAACTTTGTTGGGGGGGGGGGGGTAGGCCAATCCCATGTCTTGTTCGAATGGTAATTGCTAAATAATTAGCCAACTTTTGATATTAGAACAGCTCCTCTCTAACTCCTACAGTTTTGAAATTTAGCTGATTTCAGAAGTTCCTCTTCACGCAAGGTCTCGTGCAGAAACTGATAATATATGTGTGGTCTCCATAGTTGTCGAAAGAGACCAGGGTCTGTAGTTGGAGATGTTGCAAAAGGAATGATATCAAACTTCCAAAACTCCAAACTCATGGCTGATGCTGCAATATTTAAAAGCAAGTCATGTAATGTGTCTATGATTGCCATGCCTGTCAATTAGGTCTTCAAAAGGTGCACGAGTGGATTCTCGACATAAGCATTTTAGCATAATGACATTGTCTTCATATGATTTAGGTATCTAATGTGTCAAATTAAATGGGGTTAGATAAAGGAGGGTTCTTGAGGGTGTGGAAAGCTTGAGGATCAGAAGGTATTTGTCAACAGTGTTATCAAAGGCGAAAAACGCAAAAAAGCTCTAAGGTCTGTTGGGGCTTTAAGCGCAAAGCGCAAATAAAGTGTGGGCTTTAATGAAAAAAGACGCAACTGGAGAAAAAATAAAAATATGTATATGTAGTCCAAGACTATTAATTATAAGCATGAATAACAAATATATGGACAAGAAAATTGAATTTTTTTTTACGATAAAGTGAAATATCAATTGTTTAATGTCGCATTTTCAGGATTACACTCATTGGCAAGGAAAAGTATGCCTTAGAGCCTTGATGCGACACTAAAGCGCCCACAAACCGAGGCGAAGCGCTCAACATGTTTTGAGCCTCGCTTCAGGGCTTAAGCGCTCTTTAAGCGTGCCTCTGACAATACTGTTTGTCAAACCTTAATTTGAATGTAAATCAGTCTAAAAAAGATCCCTGGTTTGAGCAGTAACAAGAATGAATAACATCAATGCTTTGAATTGAAGAAATTCAGAATTTGAAAGGTTTCTGCTCTTGTTAGCATTTGATTGCATAAAACCTTTGATCAGCTTTGCCAGGAAAAGGATATCGACTAAAAAGAGGATTATTAACAATGGACAAGCCTTTTGGGCCTTCATCTTTTATCTCTTTTGGTTGGCCAATAACTAGTTTTGACTTTCATGTTTGATCTGTTCTGGTTGACCAAAATACTTTCCGTAAGGAAAAATAAACTGAAATAAAAGAAGTTTAAATTTATATCTCATGCATAATTGTCCAAAAAAAAATCTATATTCTCATGCATATAGAACTCATTGAAGTTGAATCAACAGTAGCAATGCAGCATTGCTGCAAATAGTTATTCGCTGAGAAAACTCTAGTGTTTGTGCAAATAACTTTACGAGTTTTGATATTGCTAATAAACAAACGCTCATCATCCACCAATATATCTGATAAGAAGCCAGCACCAAGATTAACAGCATACGATGGAAAAGAAATGCCAGCTTAAGCAAATGAAATGAAAGCTTCACTTGTGCGACTTGATTGAGAGATACTAGACTTGAACTTACTAGGCACTTTCAGTATTTGTTTTTTGTAAAGATACAAGATTTCCTACTTAGTATCTTGCTTTTTTCTTTCTCCTTTCCAGTAGCAATATGTGGTTTGAAATTTGACTACAGTTTCTTCAGCTGTCTTAGACCAACTTTTTTGTCTGAAGGTTCTCTTTTCTTTCTGTTTGTTTTCTACTGTTCTTCTCTTATGTTTATTCATCTCTTTCAAATTTTGGTATCCTCAGCACATCCCAGATGAATTTGTAATGGAGTACGGGGTGGATCTGCGAGATGTTGTGTCGCTTGAGGTTCCAGATGGCGCAATGTGGAAAGTAAAATTGCAAAATTGTAGTGGCATGGCATGGTTAAAGGAGGGTTGGAACCGATTCAAGGAGTACTATTCAATTGGTTGTGGTTACTTTTTACTCTTCCGATATAACGGAAATTCCCATTTCTCTGTGTTTATATTTGATTTAAGTGCTTCCGAGATTGATTATCCTCCTGGCCCAAATGAAGATGAGATTTCTCCTGGTCTAAATGAAGATCTGACACCAGAGATTTCTCCGGGCCCAAATGAAAATTTGGCGCCTGAGAATTTATGTGTTGTGGCTGAGCCAGAGGAGAACCCCTTAACTTGTCAAGAAAATAGTTGTGCGGAGACGTTACTGATGATATCCCAGCCATCAAGGCCAAATGTATAAATATCTTGAAGGCCATTTTTCCTCTTGCTTTCAAAGCTGCACGATGCAATTTTTTGTAAGGATTTAAGTTACTTGAGGGGAGCCTTGGCGTAACTGGTAAAGTTGTTGCAATGCGACTAGGAGGTCACGGGTTCAAGCTGTGGAAACAATCTCTTGTAGAAATACATGGTAAGACTGCGTACAATAGACCCTTGTGGTCTGACTCTTTCCCGGATCCCGCGCCAGAGGTGTATCCTGCTTGAGGGGTATGTGTTCACGTGAACGCATACTCCTTTCCCTAAACCATGTATAATAATGTTATATTTTTTCAAAATTACTTAAATATATGTATGTGCATCCATGATCAAAGACTCTTATGGTGTAACTATTATTGGGTGAACCTTTACAAGTGAAATTGGTGGTTCAAATCTCACTCCGAACGGTCTTGCTTTCATCATTGAGTATAAATATTTGAAAATTACTAAAATTTCAAAAAGAATATAATTTTGAACTTATAATTTCAAAAATGTAGTGGGTTCATGGTAAGAGACTGAAGTTAAATCCGTCAAATGTAAATTCTAGATGCACCTCTTTACAACAGTGCACCCATCCTCTTGAAATTCTGGATTTGCCTCTGCTTCGCTCGTAGGGAAGCTTAGTGCACTGAGCTGCTATATAGGATCTAAGTATATACACTAATATTAAAAACATTATTTACGTTATCGGTGAAGTTCAATATATATTTGCAGGTTAGATGCCATTTTTAACCGAGCTACTAATTAATAATGCTTATCATAGAAATCTGCTTGCGTTATATCTTATAAGTATTTTGAATGTGCAAAACTTTTATATCATGTAAACTTAAACTCTTAGTATTTATAGAGATACTTTATATGTTTTTTGCCAAAAAAGTTGTATAGATATCTTTATGGTGCTTACTTGAGTTCCCTGTTATTTTATATTGAAGTTATTTGAGTGACTTATTTATTCTTTCACATATTAGTCGTTGGCAACACAAATTTATTCAAAAACATATTTGTGTTGTAGAAAAATAACAGCATTTGTTACATTTTCTCCGGTACACCCTTATTGCTCCAATTATTTGTGTGTGATTTAAGTGAGACATTTAAGAAATAGATAAATGATAATTTTGACAAACACTCTTATAATCAAGGTTATTAAATACCCTTAAGTGCGCAATATTTTTTTATTTAAAAAAAGACCAGATAATATGAACCATAAGTAATATAATTTTACTTTTAGTATTGCAGTTCGATTTGTAAAATTTTAATTATCGCAAATGTTCCTAGTGAGATAGGAGTATAATACAATGTATCAAGCAAACACTTGAAAATCTGATTTATTATAAAATGACAAAAGCATCAACTTCAAAAGTCGAACTTCATATAAACTTAGTCGTTGATGGAAGTCACAAACTAGATTTTAATAAATAAAATGACAAAAAAGAACTAATCACTACCTATCCTTTTCAAACCCTATTTGTTCCAATAATACTGCAAACACCTGTATCTAATTTTCAATTTAAAAAGAAAAAACAAAATAAAACAGAACAATGGAAACATGTCATATTCCACCCCCTAGCTCGTTCCCCACTCACATTTACATCACTAATTTTAATCGGAAAAGAAATTAAAAAAAAAGTTTAGAATAAGATAACCAAAAAATAAAAATAAGCTATTAAAATTTTCTTTTTTTTCATGAATATTTTTTTTATAACCATTCGATGTTCTGTACTCAGTGGCGGAGCTAGGGAAAGGGAGGTTCGGATTGAGTGGGTTAATTTACGAAAAAATAATAGTATATATAACATTAGTGTTATATTAGTATAATAGATGCTTGGATTCTTCGCTTGTTCACATTTTTTTTTTGAATTACTTTCGAGAAAATCTTTCCTCCGTCTCAAATTCAGGCATTTACGGTTCATTAGTCGGAAAAGTGCTCTCTAGCACGAGTTTCTTATTTTCATGACCCGAACCCAAGAAGCTGAGATATTTGACTAAGGGTGAAAAGATTAAAATTTGTTGATGATCTTAATGAATGTCTTAATCATTAGTTAATCAATAGTTTACTACTCTAATTTAGAGCTTCATAATGTTGATTAATTATCACGTGAGACGTGGGCATCTTGAAATCCTCAATATTTTATTCGTTATTCTTCCGTACACGTGTCGATGATCTGTCGATTGCCAGGTCATCAATGCATGAGCGAAAATGACATAAGGGATTGAGTACTTCTAGCCAATAGTATGTTTCCACGTGGCTATTTTTAATTTGGGGTGATACTGTTAGCCTACGACGCGTGTGTAGAATGTGTATGGTCCACCACTATTTACGTAATATTGGTGGGTCCCACACATGTAGAATCTTGTTTGGCCGACACTACTTTGAGATAAAAGTCGAAAGTAATACTTTTATTTGTAATTAAGTGCCTATGGTTTAGAGTATCTATGGATTTGGTCCTTCTTGTCAAGATTTAAGTTATTACATGAGACTGACAAAATAATTGTTTTTTGTAATATCGGTTCAATATTATTACTTTATTTTTAAAAAAATACACACGAAGAAATAAAAGAGATTCAACATCTAATATATTTAACTAAAAAAAACTTTTTAACCTTATATACACAGTATAATTTTTCCGCAAAGGAAGATCTCTTCTGCCATCCTAGCTCCGCCCATGCTTATTAGTGTTCAGTAAGGGTGGATGTGAGGGTCAATTATGAGTTCATTCAAATCCTGTAACTTCGATCTAGACTCTGTATATATGCTAATAAAATTGCTAAATTAGTACAAATAATTAATTTTTAAACTCAGTAAATCAGATGAGTTGTGATGAAATTTAAGCATAAAGTCCAAATTTTAAATCCATTAAAACTCATGCACAAGATATTTTAATTTTCGAATATAGGCTTTTCAGTTTAAAAAGTTGAGTAGATTTAAAGTTAAATTTTCTCGAATATACCAATAAGCTAGATTCATATTGTAAGTTAGTTCATGCCATAAATACATTCGGATATCGCCGCTAATGTATACCTAGAACTTAAACTCATAGGAATAAACCTCAGAATATACTACAACAACAACAACAACAACAACAACAACCCAGTATAATCTCACTATAGTAGGGTATGGGGAGGGTAGTGTGTACGCATACCTTACCCCTAGAGAGACTGTTTCCGATAAACTCTCGGCTCCATCCCTCCAAGAACTTCCCACCTTACTCTTGGGGTGACTTGAACTCACAACCTTTTAGTTGGAAGTAGAGGGTGCTCAAACCTCATAATATACTATAGTTGATAATCCACCCCAAGAATGGAGGCATGGGTAAATAAAGATTTTTGCATATAATCTGAGGAAAAAACTTCAATTAACATGAAATGAGGGAGTCAACTAGAAATTTGCAAAAAAGATCCAAAAAACTCATCATAATCAGCCTAACACCACTTTTTCTTTCTCGAGTTGTATATTTCTTACTTTATTTAGCTGTATATGTAAATTATGGAACCATCACTTCAAACCATAGTACAAATTTCTTGAACTCTTTTCATTCCTCAATTACTACTCCAACGTGCATGTGTGGCTCATATCACTTTTGACCATTCTTTAATTAATTTTACCCTAAAAAAAAAATCAAGATTATGTTGCTCTTTATTTCTTTTTCACCCTTCTATTCTCCTTTTGTTCTTGCTCCTCCTCCACCATCATCTTCTTCTTATTCTTGATCCTACAAGAAATTAACAAGAATCTTGACATGTTGAATGATCAAAGAGCTCTAGTCATAGCAAACACGAGCAATAATAACAGCCACAACAACAACAACAATAACATAGAAACTGATCACGGCGATCAATATGATGATCAAAATCAAGATCAACGAGACGATCATATTAGAGACATACATGCTCTAACACCACCAAGGCAACCACCATCGACGAATATTAATCGTAATCGTAGAAGAGAAACTTGGGAAACAAGTAGCCATAGATCATCATCTTTGTCCTCAGAAGGAGGAGCTCCAAGTGAGAACTTTACAACCATGAGTAGAGAGTTCAATGCTTTGGTTATAGCTGGATCTTCAATTCCTACTACTACAAATAACAATGGTACAAGTCATGAAGCTGAAGGTACAAGTCATAACAACTTGGGAAGGATTTTTGAAGAGGAAAATATGGAGGAAAATAATCCTTTAGCTATTGTAGCAGATAATAATAATATTCATTTGGATCCAAGTCCTTCACCTAGAGCACATGGTACTACTAGTGGGACTAGTGAAAGTTCAAATATGAGTGTAAACCAATTACAAGGAGAAGTGACAGTACATAGGGTGAAAAAAGAGGAAGTTGAATCAAAGATTAATGCATGGCAAACTGCTAAAATTGCTAAGGTTAATAATAGGTTTAAGAGAGAAGATGCTGTAATTAATGGCTGGGAAAATGAAGAGGTCCAAAAGGCAACTTCTTGGATGAAGAAAGTTGAGGTATGTACTCCCGATTTCTCCGTCTATATTATCTGTCTTTTAAGGTTTTTTTCGCAGCCCCTTAAGAGTATTTGTCTATCATTATCTCTCCCTTAAATGTCTAAAGTTAGATTTGAAGAAAAACAAAATAGCAATAAATGACAACATTTGTGTTTATGAAATTATCTGCACCCCTGTCAAGATATTTTCACTTTTATTTAGTTTTTCATCCCGATTATTCTTTCATCATTCCTCTAAATAGAAAAAGAAATCCCATCTGCCTCTAATTGGGGTTGTGGTAATTTTTTTTGTTATTTATCGTCTCTATAATAGGAGTTATATATTGAATTTTGAGTTATCTGTCGCCTTTAATCATGAGAGGTTTTGAATTCGAGTTTTGGAAATAAAAGAACTACTAATAGTGAGTGATTCCTACTTTAATAGATCACATACTGTACAATCCCAATTAGTTGGGCTAATAGGTTTGAAATACATCCAAATGGTTAAAAATATTTTATGTTGTATGCACTTCTATATAAATAATACTAACATATATTAAAGCATGCGTAATAAGTTTTTACATCGTCAGTGTAATTTAATTTGTTATAACAAGTTACTTAGCAATTATAAATAGAGTGATCTACAATTACATATTAAGTAACTTAATTAATATATATTATACTGTCAGTCAATAAAACTTAAACTCATAAATAATAGAACTCCTGTAGCATTTTTAGACTCTACAGTAAACCGTAAACAGAATTACATAATTGAATAATTTATGATCCATCTTTGTTGAACAGCCTATCCGACAATATTACGAAAGTATAATTCATTTCTTTGATTTGTTGAATATGAATTATGTCCATACGACTTTAAAGGAGATACACAATATGCATATGTCCATATGTTCATTTCAAAAGTGAAATTTCTTGCTTTAGTCAGTTAGTTATGCAACTATAAATAATTTACACATATTTTTTATTTAAGGATTGGAACCCCCCCCCCCCCCCCCCCAAACACACACATACCCATCAGACAAAAGTAAAGAAGAACAAGATCTATTTGGTTTTGTTGCCTTTATTCTGAGGTTGGTGTTTGGAATCAGAATGTTTAATAGGTTTTATACTCTTTTTGTTTAATTGTATATTGATACTATTGTTTCTTTTTTTGTATGTTCCTAAAAATTGACACCATTTTTATATTTGGAAACTTTTTAGTGTTAAACTTCTTATGTTATTCTTGAAGGGGACTTTTGATATGTGTCGCTCTTTCCTTTTCAGTATGTTCCGCATTTATATATTTGGAGACCCTTTACTTTAAACTTCTCATTTTATCCTTATTGGTATATATACTCTTATAGCCCATAAATAAGTCATTTGTTTAAGATCACAAGTTCGAGGATATTTTTGATGAGTTGAAAGACCTTTTTTTTAAAAAACTTTATGCTCAATCAAACACCGTGATATATGTTGCTCAAATTCTTCAAAAATGCTCCAGCACCCGTATTGGTTCCTAAAAAAAATATACTATTTTTGTAGGATCTAACACACACCCAATAACATCTTCAAAGAGTTCGAACAACATAGACCATTATCTGAAATGAAACGGAGGAATAATATTCTTTTACTTTTGTAACGTGTTTTTCCAGAGGAAGCTAGAGGAGAAAAGAGCAAAAGCAATGGAAAAGATGCAAAATGATGTAGCAAATGCAAGAAGAAAAGCAGAGGAAAGAAGGGCATCAGCTGAAGCTAAGAGAGGAACAAAAGTAGCAAGAGTTCTTGAATTAGCCAACTTGATGAGAGCTGTTGGCAGAGCTCCAGCCAAACGCTCTTTCTTTTAAAGAGTGTGTTCTGAAATGTATATCGATTTTTCTCTCTCTATATATAAAGGGTTAGACCCCGAAACACTAGGTTCCCGCCGATCCCACAAACTCATGGCTGGATCCGCCACTAAGTGTATTGGAGCACTCTACGAGTTTGGTGAGTGAGTGAATGGTAGTATTGAAATACTTTGTATAGTTTTTTGGATGTTACATAAATATATAGTTTTATGAGATTATAAACTTTGGTTTTGGGACATCTAAATTTACTATTATTATTCAAACCCCCTCCCCCCACCCTAAACACTTTTTTTCGATCTTTTAACGTTATAATTATAAATAATAATAACAACTACACATCAGTCCCAAATAAGTTTAGTTCGATATATGAATTCTTATTGATCATATTTCTCTTTTGTGTGAGGATTCAATTTGCTAGTCTACCATAACCTTTCTCCTTTATCCGAACTTAGGAGTATTGGTAATTTGGGGACGATATAACAAAACTAAAAATTCCATAACACCACTTGACTTCAGTACCATAATTTTAGTAAAGGGCAGTCTGATGCACAAAGTATCCTGTATTCACACAGGGTCGGGGGAAGGGCCGCAACCCTAGAGGTGTGATGTAGACATCCTACCCTAATGCAAACATTGTTGACTGCTTTCACGGCTCAAACACGTGACCTATAGGTCACACGAAAGATAATTTTACCGTTACTCCAAGACTCTCGTCTAAATGGTGGGCTGGAAATTCTCTGCTCTTTCAAACTATTTCTAATGCAAATTCAATATTCCAGAAACTAAGAAAAATACATGTATTATGGAACTGGCTCTTTGGTATTCATTATCTCTAATAACCTAATGAGTTGTCATAATTAGGAACAAACAAATAAAGAGATTGTGTAAAACAACACATAAAATTTTAATTAATCCCACTAATGCTTTACTTAATTTGTTAATACATAGTGAGTCATCAGTATTCACAACAAACAGAAAAGGAAGGGTGTAAAGTAACATAAAGGGAAATTTGGAAATATTAAATCAAATCCCACTAATGCTTTACTCAATCTGTTAATACATAATGAGAGAACTCAGAACAAACAAGAAAAGGAAGTGTGTAAGATAATACAAAGGGGATTTTGGAAGTTTTAATTAATCCCACCAATGATTTACTAAATTTGTTAATGACAAGATAATGAAAGAAAAAGGATGACAGAGAGGATGAACTAGTCCACGACAAAAATATTGACAATTAGTGACGTATACAAGATTTTTATAATCGGTATCATAATTTGAAAAAATAGACAAATGAATAAATTACTATAATTACAAGTTGTGTCATTTCTATATTTATCCCTAATATTTTTATTTTTCTTATGTACATATATAGAGTAAAAAAATTCAACAAAGTGATGTCCCGTAATACCATATAAGACAAGGTGTATACGCCTCTGTAGACAATACTACGAGCAATTTATAATACGTGTTAAACTGTGTTAAAGCATAATATCATCAACCATTCGTTGCATTATTTCTCTATTATCTTTAATTCGGATTGTTAGTGTACTAATTACCTACCAAACATGTCCATTATGGCAAGTGGGCCGGTCCAGGCCCGGGACCGGCCCGAGACCGCGGGCCAGGATCGTTTAGCCCGATTTTAGCGGGCCTGGTCCGGTTTCGTGGGCCGGTCCTATGATTTGGGCCCGTCAGGCCCGGGACCATTTGGCCCGCCAGGGCCCGTGACCGGCCCGTTCCCTTAGCGGGCCAAACGGTCCCAACGGCTTTTTTTAATAAAAAAAATAGTCGTTGGGCTGTCAAAAATAGCCGTTGGCTATTTATAAAATAGTCATTTAACTCCCCCAACTTTGTTTTAATCCCAAACTTTTTATAATTATACTTTTTCCCTATTTTCAACTATAAATACCCCATCATTATTTCATTTTTTCTTACAAAATCATCAATCTATCACAATCTCTCTCTAATTTACTTCTATAATTGCTATTATTTGTGAAACAATTGTGAAGTTAGTGAATTGAAGTCTTCAACGATAATCAATTTCCAACAAGTTGTTCGTCAATTCGGTAAACTCGTTCCAACTCTTAAGTTTTAATATTATAATTTTGTTTGTTTTATTTACTTTGCTTGATTAATTAAGATGGCTTATTCCTTAAAAAATATGTTTAGTAAAAATAAGGGAAAATCGAAGAGTGGTGAATCTAGTGGCCAATCTGTTTCTCATCCACTTCCCCCGACTCCCCGACCCAAACCTGTTACCCGTCCTACACCTCCTATTTTTGATAGCGATAATAGTTTATTACAATTTACCGAGAGTCAATTTTGCCATAATATTACACCCGGTGAACAATTAAACCATGAATATATGAATGCACTTTATGGTAATCCAACTACTGATGAAAATGATGATGAAGAAATAGATTTTGATGAAACGCAACCGGATGACGATACACCCACTAGTCCTGCTCCTGAAGTTAACCCAACTAATAATAATCCAGATGATCCCCCGTCTGACCCTCCTATTAGTGCCCCTACTTTTTCTAGACAACCTTCTAAACGGGCAGAAACATCTCTTGTTTGGCAATTTTTTACTCAACTAAGAGAAAAAAATAGGGCTAAGTGTAAAACTTGTGGCAAAGAGTTAGTTTTTCAATATGTTGGAAGTCGGGGGGGTGGGGGGGGGGGGGGGAGGGGAGGAGGGGAGAGGACGGAAAGTTTGACTAGACACATATTGCTACACCCTCAAGATAAAGCTAGATATTTTCGTATGAAAGCTTTGGCTGAGGGGACAAGTGCACCTAGTTCTCATATGTAACTTGTATTTTGACACATCTTGATTAGTTTCTTTTTCTTTTCAATGGTGGTATTAGCACCTTGTTGTGCTCATTCCATAGGGGGGGAGGAAGACTAAGAAAGATATTGCCATGATTTTTAATGCTATAATAAAAATATAACGCATTGATTTGAATATCTCTTTACAATATTTTTGTCTTTTTATATATCTTATGCTATACATATAGTATAGTATAGTATATATATATATATATATATATATATATATATATATATATATATATATAAGCTTATATTTATACTATACTATAGTCTATACTATATATACATCTCATAAGATATATAAGCTATATTCGATATACATATATATATATAAGCTTATATATATACTATACTATACTATATATACACCCCAATGATTCTTAATGATTCCACACCAAATTGATTTTAGTCCAGGGTCACAAGCTAGAGGTTATATTCAAAAAGAATTTTTTACTGATAAATGGAACCAGTTTAAAACTTGGTTTTTTGATACTTATAGTAAGGAAGATTTAAACAATATTTCACAAGAGTTTTATGAAACTTGTGCTTTACATAATCAAATTATGTATTTTGTTCCTTGGTTTATAACCACATATTTACCACTTTTTATAAAAGTTTTGGAAAGATCTTATAAAGACGGGAGTGGCAATATTACTAAAGCCATTTACCCTCCTCAATCATCTTTTGTTTTACCTAATAATACAGGTATTACTTTTACTGCATTTCAAAAATTTATTGATGAAGATGTTGCTGCAGTCAGCATCGCAGAAATTAATAAATTAATTTCTCAAAATAATTATTTGAGTTTATATGTTAAAGTTTTGGGTGAAAACGTTAGTTTTCTTAATAAAAAACTTGATGATTTAACAGTCTTGATTAAGGAGATGAATACGAAAAAGACTTTGACTGATATTGCCTCTTCTTCAGGAAGCAAATCAGAACCTCAGATTGTTGTTACTCATATTCAAAGACCTCCTGATATTCAGGATTTTAAATTTAAATCTTTTGGAGACTTAGAAGAACTTCTTGATAAAAAGTTATCCGGTTTGAATATCAAACCCATTGATTTATCAAATGATTTTGCTGATAAATTAGATTCTACTTTTGACTATAAAAAGGATGTTTTGTCAGAATTTAATAAACTCAGAAGTTACCCCAAAAAGAATAGTAAGTTTGCAGATAGCAGATATGCTGATAAACCTAGAATGCAGACTTATTATTACAATCGTCCTACTCCTCAAGATGTTTTAATAGAGGAACGTGATTGGAATCAGACTAATACGTCTTACAGTGGTTCCGAAATTTACGAATGGAATCTTGATGGTTTGACTGATAGGCAGTTAACTATTCTAGTACATAGAATGCTTATGTATGCAACTATCTGTAAAAGTGTAAAAAATACAGATAGGAATATTTGCAGAATGATTGTTGCAGGTTTTACTGGCCAACTTCGTGGCTGGTGGGACAATTATTTGTCTGTCGATGAAAGGGCAATGGTTATTAACGCTAAAGCCGTTGACGAAGGACTTGATAACTTAGGCATGGCCCTAGTGGCAAATAGAGAAGATGCCGTTTATACCCTTATTCTTACTATATTAGAACACTTCAATGGTAGATTTACCAACCAAAATGAAACTGTTCGTACTCTCCTTAATAGCCTTAGATGTAAGACTTTAAGTGAGTTTAGGTGGTATAAAGACACCTTTATGAGTAGAGTGATGGAACTACCAGAAAATAAGTTTGAACATTGGAAAGCTAAGTTCATAGATGGCCTTCCCTCTTTATTTGCCGAAAGAGTTAGAAAGGTTTTAAGAGGTAGTTATGGAGAAATTCCTTATGCAGACTATACCTATGGTAAATTAATAGGAATTTGCACACAGGAAGGATTAAACCTGTGCAATGAATTAAGATTGTCCAGACAACTTAAGATGGATAAGCTTAAAGAAAGAAACCAGTTAGGGGACTTTTGCGCCCAGTTCGGTTTACCCGAAACTTCTACTCATAAGAAAAAGAAACATAAGTATCATAGATACCCCAACCAAGACAGTCCTTATAGGAAAAAGAGATCTAGATATAGATCCAAAGAAGAACGAGAAGCCAAGAAAGCACATCGCAAGTCTACTAGATTTACCAAAATCATTTAACAGGATCAAGTGGCGGGCGGTAATCCGCCATGCCTTCTCAATTAAATTAAAACAGAAATCACCGTTTGACCGGGAACTGGACTTGTTTCACACCTCACATCTGGCTTTTATATGCCTGGAAGGTTTCCACCAGTTAAAGATTTCTATTTTAACATATTTGAGAATTCTTAATCTAGCTAATTCAGTACCCTTATATTTAAAGACTGGCGGTAATCCGCACAATCAGTAAGGATAAGAATTGAAATATACTTGAATTTTATATATAGTTTAATGACTGTATGGAAGGTTAAAAACCTTTACTCAAGCAAAGGGTCTGTCATAATATAATACATACTTTTATTGAGCCCATGTGTCTAGCAGTTCTAACCGTGAAAGAAGATGCCCTTTTAACTCCTTTATCGGGCTGAGGTTCACGGCTGGCTAGACGGAGCCACTAAGGCAAAGCCAATAAGAGTAGTGTTATATCAGACTGTACCAACCATCTTGACACCAAGTCAAAACTCTATATATAAAACTCATTTATATTTTAATAGATGCCGTCGCTTTCATAGTGTATATAGGAGAGAAGTTAGATACTCAACATAGATATGAAGTCTCTTAGCCGGACATCGTCACGGCCAGAGAGGAGAGACTAGAAGAAAATCTAAACTAAGAAAGACAGAAGTATGTACCTTGTGGCCAAGAAGCAAGGCCCTGAAGATGAAGAACTGAAAACTTTTATTTATTTGTTCTTCTATTACAATCTACAAACTTCAAACTAACTCTTTTACTTACACTTAGAGAGAGAGAGAGAGAGTTCTAGAGAGAGGGAGTCTTGACGTCTGCCTCTTAAGAATGAACGAATGACTTCTATAAATAGAAAAAGAAAAGGAATCTATGAACAGTAAAAGTGGGTCCCCGTGGGTCCCTGTAACAGTGTTTCTACTGTAGAAACAGTGTATTTACTGTTGATGAACAGTGTATCTACTGTTCGAGTGGGTCCGGCGGCTTCACTATGCTGTAGGTCCGGCGGCTTCACTGTTTGAGTGGGGTCCAGCTGTTTCACTGTGCTGGTTTCTTTTCCGCTTTTTTCAATTTGCGGATGAATTCTTCTGTATCATGTAAGTCTTCTTCAGATAATATCCTTTCTGCTTCAATGGGCTGAGAATCTTCAGCAATATCATCGTTGCTTGTTTCACTTTGCATTGATGTATCTGACTTTTCATATTGATTAATGGAAGACAGTAAATTTCTTTTAACCTCTTCCAAGTAACTGTTAATCATCTCTGTTTTATCTCCTTCTTGAAAGGAGATCCTTCTGGCAATATGCCTCACTGAACTGTCATCAATTACCTCTTTCTGAGGTTTACTGGAATATTCTTGGATCTTCATCTCGATTGAATCCAAGAGCTCTTGACCATATAAGGTCTTTGTTTTGGGATCCTTCTTCATTAACTTGTCCCAAAAATTGTTGTAAAAAGTCCTATATAAGCAGGGGACTTGTTCTTCAGTGAATCCGACTTCTGGATTCCATTTGTGTATCCAAGGGATAGAAAATTCCAGAAAGAAATATATTTGGTTAATTTTTTCTGGGTAGCAGATATGATCTGCGTGGTATAAATCGTTAATAAAAGGAGAAATTTTTATCCATTCTTTGTATAACATGAGAAATGGATCTGGTAAAATCTTTATTGTTGGACCGTGGTATGACCACCAGTTTAGAAACCAATTAGGAACAGTTGTTGCAAATATCTTTGCACATACTTTTATAAACCAAGTATGTTTGTGTCTATCATTATTGTAGTATAATACTTTATCAAAAGCTTGGATATAATCCCAATAAGTAAAATTCATTTTATTTTTGTTAAGGCTTATCTGCCTTTCCTTCATTGTGGATATACCCCAGTCTTCAACAGATATAATCTGTTTAATTATAATCTTCGAGAAGTTATAAACGTTCTCGTCTGTGCTATACCCAGAAAAGTGCTGAAAATCTGCACTTCCAGTACTGGTCAGTATCATTTCATAGTAGGAACGGGTTTTGTATGACTCACCCGGATAATATAACCCATTTATCAAATACCTTTGGAATATCTTCCATGGTTCTTCTTTTCTCTGAATGTCAGAATTTTCTAAGAGAAATATCATTTCTCTTTTTGGCACTTTCTCGTATGACTTGATATCATCATTGTCATCTTTAGTAATGGAAGCAAAAGTATTACTTTGCTTAACAGAAGTATCTTTCTGTTTTTGAGCAGTCAAATATGCCTGCAAATGTGCGTATAACGGACTATCTTCTGGAATATCTTCTAGATGGACGGATGGTCCAATCGATGATTCTTCTCTGAGAGATATCCTCTCATTGACTAAACTCCTTCTTCCCATTTGTATAACTGGGGAGTTTGATGAGGATCCGTATGACGATCCCGAAGGTGATGACCTTCCTTTGGACTGTGGGGATGATCTTCCCCAACCTCTACCTCTTCCCCTACCCCAGGGGGTTCCATCCTGTAAATATTCACGAGATAAGAAATCTGGCAGAGAATTATCAATTCCCTTTTTATATTGTATTTCAAAATCAAAAGGGGCTAATTGAGCTTGCCATCTTGCAAATATCATTTTTGAGGCATCATGTTTAAAATCTTTATTAAACATATATTTAACAGATTGTGCGTCAGTTTTTATCAAAAACTTTTGATTGTATAAGTCGTCCTGAAATTTTAAAACACATTTTACTATGGTTAACATTTCATGTGCCACAGTAGCGTATTTTTTCTGGGCTTCAGACCATTTACCAGAATAAAATCTAATCAGATATTCATGTTTATCATTGGGATTTATCTGTTTTAATATCCCTCCATAACCAATATTAGACGCATCAGTCTCTATAATTTTTTGCCATGTAGGATTAGCAAGGGTTAAGCAAGGTAAAGATTTAACACGTTGTTTAATATTTTTTACCAAAGTAGTGTGACTATCAGTCCAAGGGCTTTTATAATTCTTTTTTAACCTATCATATAAGGGGGCTAAATCACGTGACAGATCTTTATAAAAAGGTGAAATATAATTTAAACTTCCCAAAAATCTTTGTAACTGAGTTCTATCAGTAATAACATCGGGAAATTTTGAGGCAAAATCAATCGATCGTTGAATAGGAGTAATCTTCCCCTGACAAATATAATGTCCTAGGAATCTAATGTTAGTTTGAAATAAGCTCATTTTTTGTTTTGAGATTACCAAACCATTTTGTATAACAATTCTTTTGAAAATATCTAAATGCTTAATATGCATTTCAAGTGTTTTGGAAAATACCAAAATGTCATCGATATATACAATGACGAAGTCTAGATAAGGGTTGAAAATATCATTCATAATTTTTTGGAATTCTGAAGGGGCATTTTTTAAACCAAAAGGCATAACATTCCATTCATATTGCCCAAATGGAACATTAAAAACAGTTCTATAAGTATGCTCTTTAAATATTTGAATCTGCCAATAACCAGATTTTAAATCAAATTTTGAAAATATATTGGCGTCATATAATCTAGACAATAAATCTCTTTTATTAGGAATAGGATACCTAACCCATTTCAAATATTTATTCAAGGGCTTATAATTAATGACTAATCTAGGAACACCACGTTCCTTTTCAGCTGCGTTATTAACATAAAAAGCTGTACAAGACCAAGGAGATTTTGAGGGTTTTATCAAACCCTTTGATAGCAGACTATCAATCTCTTTTTTGCAAAATTCCACCAATTCTGCATTCATCTGACAAGGTCGAGATTTAGTAGGAATATCATCCTCAGTGAAATTATCTTCATATGGAAGAGTAACAATATGCTTTTTTCGATTCCAAAAAGCACTAGGATGCTCAGCACAAATATCAATAGCAATCTGCTCGGAAATCAATTTGATTTTTTCCTGTACTTTAGTAGAATTCAGAGTATCAAATATATTCATACTAAACATTTCTAATTGTAAAGAATCAACATGTTTTTGCTTCATATCAATTAAAGCATTAATATCTCTAGTTACTGGATCTGTAACAAAAGTATAACTTATCTCTTTATCCTTATAAGTAGCAGTAAAACCTTTCGAGTCTATGCTAGTAAAAGGATAAACGGCGTTAATAAACGGTGTTCCAAGTATAATTGGAGGGTATAACTGGTTTTTTACCAAGAAAAAGAAGTGAGGAATACAGACTTTATTCTGACAAATACCCGTATTAGGAAGTTTATACTTTATATCTAAAGCATGTCCGGATGCAGATCTAACCATATGAGTAGTTTTTTGAAAATATTTCGTAGGTACTAAACCTTCTTGAATGCAGCTAACATCTGCTCCACTATCAATCATGGCAATGTTTGTAATTGAGAAACTATTATCAATGAGAATAGTACATTTGATGTACCATTTATGAGCAGTAATAATTTGCATCATTCCTAGAAACATATCATGTTTAGGATTAAAATTAATAGGTTTTTCTTCAATATCATTTTCAAAAATACCTTTGTTTTTATCATTAGATTTCTCAGCTGGAGAATTGATTTTCTCAATCTGAGTAATCCTATGATCACAAATCATTTGATTTTGTTTAAGAGATTTGATCTCTCGTTTTAAGTTTTCAACTTCAATTTTTAAATCATCGAAAGAAGAATCTCTTGCTGGAGATGCATTTTTGTTTAACAAGCGGTTATTAACCTCTAGTAAGGAATAAGGCGGGGAATATTCAAATTCTTTTTCAAAAGGTTTTGCAAAACCAGAACTTGAATTAGAACTTGAACTAGCAGCCAAATTAATAATTTTTTCACGAAGTTTTTCATCATTAACTTCTTTTAAAAGTTCTATTACATTATCAGAAGTAATAGTTTTCATGTTTAGGTCTTGAAACTGTGATTGTAATTTATAAAATTCATCATCACAAGTACATGTATCACCTTTGCAAGTTGTACAAGTATTATCAATATTTTTATCACTATCAGATAAATCAAGCAAATCAATTTCAGCTTCGGATTCTGATTCAGAATAATAATCAGATTCCGATCCAGAAGTATATAACAAACTATAAACCTTATCACGTAGTTCATCTTCTAGTCCTAAGGTTTTCAGCTTTTGAAGCTTACAATTTGGAGCTATATGGCCAAATTTACCACACTTATAACACTTAATGTCAGCAAGATCTCGCTTAGACCTATTTTTGGTAAATCTAGTAGACTTGCGATGTGCTTTCTTGGCTTCTCGTTCTTCTTTGGATCTATATCTAGATCTCTTTTTCCTATAAGGACTGTCTTGGTTGGGGTATCTATGATACTTATGTTTCTTTTTCTTATGAGTAGAAGTTTCGGGTAAACCGAACTGGGCGCAAAAGTCCCCTAACTGGTTTCTTTCTTTAAGCTTATCCATCTTAAGTTGTCTGGACAATCTTAATTCATTGCACAGGTTTAATCCTTCCTGTGTGCAAATTCCTATTAATTTACCATAGGTATAGTCTGCATAAGGAATTTCTCCATAACTACCTCTTAAAACCTTTCTAACTCTTTCGGCAAATAAAGAGGGAAGGCCATCTATGAACTTAGCTTTCCAATGTTCAAACTTATTTTCTGGTAGTTCCATCACTCTACTCATAAAGGTGTCTTTATACCACCTAAACTCACTTAAAGTCTTACATCTAAGGCTATTAAGGAGAGTACAAACAGTTTCATTTTGGTTGGTAAATCTACCATTGAAGTGTTCTAATATAGTAAGAATAAGGGTATAAACGACATCTTCTCTATTTGCCACTAGGGCCATGCCTAAGTTATCAAGTCCTTCGTCAACGGCTTTAGCGTTAATAACCATTGCCCTTTCATCGACAGACAAATAATTGTCCCACCAGCCACGAAGTTGGCCAGT
Organism: Nicotiana tomentosiformis; assembly: GCF_000390325.3. Classification (NCBI taxonomy): domain Eukaryota; kingdom Viridiplantae; phylum Streptophyta; class Magnoliopsida; order Solanales; family Solanaceae; genus Nicotiana; species Nicotiana tomentosiformis. The sequence goes on along the minus strand of NC_090815.1, from coordinate 4,878,242 downwards.
AAAACCTGCAACAATCATTCTGCAAATATTCCTATCTGTATTTTTTACACTTTTACAGATAGTTGCATACATAAGCATTCTATGTACTAGAATAGTTAACTGCCTATCAGTCAAACCATCAAGATTCCATTCGTAAATTTCGGAACCACTGTAAGACGTATTAGTCTGATTCCAATCACGTTCCTCTATTAAAACATCTTGAGGAGTAGGACGATTGTAATAATAAGTCTGCATTCTAGGTTTATCAGCATATCTGCTATCTGCAAACTTACTATTCTTTTTGGGGTAACTTCTGAGTTTATTAAATTCTGACAAAACATCCTTTTTATAGTCAAAAGTAGAATCTAATTTATCAGCAAAATCATTTGATAAATCAATGGGTTTGATATTCAAACCGGATAACTTTTTATCAAGAAGTTCTTCTAAGTCTCCAAAAGATTTAAATTTAAAATCCTGAATATCAGGAGGTCTTTGAATATGAGTAACAACAATCTGAGGTTCTGATTTGCTTCCTGAAGAAGAGGCAATATCAGTCAAAGTCTTTTTCGTATTCATCTCCTTAATCAAGACTGTTAAATCATCAAGTTTTTTATTAAGAAAACTAACGTTTTCACCCAAAACTTTAACATATAAACTCAAATAATTATTTTGAGAAATTAATTTATTAATTTCTGTGATGCTGACTGCAGCAACATCTTCATCAATAAATTTTTGAAATGCAGTAAAAGTAATACCTGTATTATTAGGTAAAACAAAAGATGATTGAGGAGGGTAAATGGCTTTAGTAATATTGCCACTCCCGTCTTTATAAGATCTTTCCAAAACTTTTATAAAAAGTGGTAAATATGTGGTTATAAACCAAGGAACAAAATACATAATTTGATTATGTAAAGCACAAGTTTCATAAAACTCTTGTGAAATATTGTTTAAATCTTCCTTACTATAAGTATCAAAAAACCAAGTTTTAAACTGGTTCCATTTATCAGTAAAAAATTCTTTTTGAATATAACCTCTAGCTTGTGACCCTGGACTAAAATCAATTTGGTGTGGAATCATTAAGAATCATTGGGGTCAAAATCCATTTCGGACGCAGAAGGAATATCCTTATCAGAAATATTATCACTATCCTGAACAATATTTGTTTTGGGGTTAATCTTAACCCTTTCAACAGGTTTATCACCTACTTTAGTAGAAATTGTGTGTAAAGATGCAGCACGATTTCTAGCTGGTCCATAGACTGGTTCAACAGGAGAAATGTGTTGAATATCAGGCAACAGTCTACGACTAGTAAAGGAATGTCTGTTATAACTAGAATTAATAGTAGGCAACATTCTATTATTAGAAAATGACTGTCTACTATAAGTGGAACTATTATCGTCAAACTGAATGCAAATCCTACCATCCGGATTTTGAGTAATATGAGAATACTCAGTATTACTAACAGTATCAGTTATCTGACTGGGGGATATAACCGAATCCAAAGTCCATGTGGTTGGAAAATTAATTTCTTCCCACTTAATAGATCTTCTCGTGGTGACCTTAGACTTTGCAAAATTCGTTTCTACTAGAATAGTCTGATCAGATGTATCATATAATTTACATCTGGGGTTTAACGTAGATAGTAATTTAAAATATATTCTATACGATAAACATATCAGTTCAGAACCAGGCGCATAATTATAACCATGCGTTTTCACATTTAATGTTAATGCATCAAGTATATTAACATCAGATAAAGATAATTGCAAATTGGGTTGAGTATTAAAATATACTGGGCCATAGGCGACAGTAGATTCAATAGAACCCATCAGAGACTGTCTAAAATTCAAATTTCTGGCATCTCTGAGAGCAGCCAAAAATGTCTCTGGTAACCCTTTAAGGGTTAAAGGCTTAAAAGCAATTTGAACCATACCAATATGCAAATAATTATACTGGTGTTTATGAATATCTACATCATGTTTGTTTAACAAACGAATAGTCTGTTCAGACGAACTTAAAGCTAAAGATTGCTCAGTTGTTTTAATAAGTTGTTTAGAAGAGAGTTTATCAAACCATCCATAATCATAGATTGTTCTAATAGGGACTTTAGGAATAGTCCATTTGTTTAACAAATCAAGGTTTTGAGGTATATCTACCTCTTCCAATCTAGTATTTTTCATACTAGTTTCTCCTAAATCCATATTTCAGAAACATATCTATGTCGAATATTTCATATCTATCTTATATATACCATGAAAGTACCTAGGCTCTGATACCATTTAACAGGATCAAGTGGCGGGCGGTAATCCGCCATGCCTTCTCAATTAAATTAAAACAGAAATCACCGTTTGACCGGGAACTGGACTTGTTTCACACCTCACATCTGGCTTTTATATGCCTGGAAGGTTTCCACCAGTTAAAGATTTCTATTTTAACATATTTGAGAATTCTTAATCTAGCTAATTCAGTACCCTTATATTTAAAGACTGGCGGTAATCCGCACAATCAGTAAGGATAAGAATTGAAATATACTTGAATTTTATATATAGTTTAATGACTGTATGGAAGGTTAAAAACCTTTACTCAAGCAAAGGGTCTGTCATAATATAATACATACTTTTATTGAGCCCATGTGTCTAGCAGTTCTAACCGTGAAAGAAGATGCCCTTTTAACTCCTTTATCGGGCTGAGGTTCACGGCTGGCTAGACGGAGCCACTAAGGCAAAGCCAATAAGAGTAGTGTTATATCAGACTGTACCAACCATCTTGACACCAAGTCAAAACTCTATATATAAAACTCATTTATATTTTAATAGATGCCGTCGCTTTCATAGTGTATATAGGAGAGAAGTTAGATACTCAACATAGATATGAAGTCTCTTAGCCGGACATCGTCACGGCCAGAGAGGAGAGACTAGAAGAAAATCTAAACTAAGAAAGACAGAAGTATGTACCTTGTGGCCAAGAAGCAAGGCCCTGAAGATGAAGAACTGAAAACTTTTATTTATTTGTTCTTCTATTACAATCTACAAACTTCAAACTAACTCTTTTACTTACACTTAGAGAGAGAGAGAGAGTTCTAGAGAGAGGGAGTCTTGACGTCTGCCTCTTAAGAATGAACGAATGACTTTTATAAATAGAAAAAGAAAAAGAATCTATGAACAGTAAAAGTGGGTCCCCGTGGGTCCCTGTAACAGTGTTTCTACTGTAGAAACAGTGTATTTACTGTTGATGAACAGTGTATCTACTGTTCGAGTGGGTCCGGCGGCTTCACTATGCTGTAGGTCCGGCGGCTTCACTGTTTGAGTGGGGTCCAGCTGTTTCACTGTGCTGGTTTCTTTTCCGCTTTTTTCAATTTGCGGATGAATTCTTCTGTATCATGTAAGTCTTCTTCAGATAATATCCTTTCTGCTTCAATGGGCTGAGAATCTTCAGCAATATCATCGTTGCTTGTTTCACTTTGCATTGATGTATCTGACTTTTCATATTGATTAATGGAAGACAGTAAATTTCTTTTAACCTCTTCCAAGTAACTGTTAATCATCTCTGTTTTATCTCCTTCTTGAAAGGAGATCCTTCTGGCAATATGCCTCACTGAACTGTCATCAATTACCTCTTTCTGAGGTTTACTGGAATATTCTTGGATCTTCATCTCGATTGAATCCAAGAGCTCTTGACCATATAAGGTCTTTGTTTTGGGATCCTTCTTCATTAACTTGTCCCAAAAATTGTTGTAAAAAGTCCTATATAAGCAGGGGACTTGTTCTTCAGTGAATCCGACTTCTGGATTCCATTTGTGTATCCAAGGGATAGAAAATTCCAGAAAGAAATATATTTGGTTAATTTTTTCTGGGTAGCAGATATGATCTGCGTGGTATAAATCGTTAATAAAAGGAGAAATTTTTATCCATTCTTTGTATAACATGAGAAATGGATCTGGTAAAATCTTTATTGTTGGACCGTGGTATGACCACCAGTTTAGAAACCAATTAGGAACAGTTGTTGCAAATATCTTTGCACATACTTTTATAAACCAAGTATGTTTGTGTCTATCATTATTGTAGTATAATACTTTATCAAAAGCTTGGATATAATCCCAATAAGTAAAATTCATTTTATTTTTGTTAAGGCTTATCTGCCTTTCCTTCATTGTGGATATACCCCAGTCTTCAACAGATATAATCTGTTTAATTATAATCTTCGAGAAGTTATAAACGTTCTCGTCTGTGCTATACCCAGAAAAGTGCTGAAAATCTGCACTTCCAGTACTGGTCAGTATCGTTTCATAGTAGGAACGGGTTTTGTATGACTCACCCGGATAATATAACCCATTTATCAAATACCTTTGGAATATCTTCCATGGTTCTTCTTTTCTCTGAATGTCAGAATTTTCTAAGAGAAATATCATTTCTCTTTTTGGCACTTTCTCGTATGACTTGATATCATCATTGTCATCTTTAGTAATGGAAGCAAAAGTATTACTTTGCTTAACAGAAGTATCTTTCTGTTTTTGAGCAGTCAAATATGCCTGCAAATGTGCGTATAACGGACTATCTTCTGGAATATCTTCTAGATGGACGGATGGTCCAATCGATGATTCTTCTCTGAGAGATATCCTCTCATTGACTAAACTCCTTCTTCCCATTTGTATAACTGGGGAGTTTGATGAGGATCCGTATGACGATCCCGAAGGTGATGACCTTCCTTTGGACTGTGGGGATGATCTTCCCCAACCTCTACCTCTTCCCCTACCCCAGGGGGTTCCATCCTGTAAATATTCACGAGATAAGAAATCTGGCAGAGAATTATCAATTCCCTTTTTATATTGTATTTCAAAATCAAAAGGGGCTAATTGAGCTTGCCATCTTGCAAATATCATTTTTGAGGCATCATGTTTAAAATCTTTATTAAACATATATTTAACAGATTGTGCGTCAGTTTTTATCAAAAACTTTTGATTGTATAAGTCGTCCTGAAATTTTAAAACACATTTTACTATGGTTAACATTTCATGTGCCACAGTAGCGTATTTTTTCTGGGCTTCAGACCATTTACCAGAATAAAATCTAATCAGATATTCATGTTTATCATTGGGATTTATCTGTTTTAATATCCCTCCATAACCAATATTAGACGCATCAGTCTCTATAATTTTTTGCCATGTAGGATTAGCAAGGGTTAAGCAAGGTAAAGATTTAACACGTTGTTTAATATTTTTTACCAAAGTAGTGTGACTATCAGTCCAAGGGCTTTTATAATTCTTTTTTAACCTATCATATAAGGGGGCTAAATCACGTGACAGATCTTTATAAAAAGGTGAAATATAATTTAAACTTCCCAAAAATCTTTGTAACTGAGTTCTATCAGTAATAACATCGGGAAATTTTGAGGCAAAATCAATCGATCGTTGAATAGGAGTAATCTTCCCCTGACAAATATAATGTCCTAGGAATCTAATGTTAGTTTGAAATAAGCTCATTTTTTGTTTTGAGATTACCAAACCATTTTGTATAACAATTCTTTTGAAAATATCTAAATGCTTAATATGCATTTCAAGTGTTTTGGAAAATACCAAAATGTCATCGATATATACAATGACGAAGTCTAGATAAGGGTTGAAAATATCATTCATAATTTTTTGGAATTCTGAAGGGGCATTTTTTAAACCAAAAGGCATAACATTCCATTCATATTGCCCAAATGGAACATTAAAAACAGTTCTATAAGTATGCTCTTTAAATATTTGAATCTGCCAATAACCAGATTTTAAATCAAATTTTGAAAATATATTGGCGTCATATAATCTAGACAATAAATCTCTTTTATTAGGAATAGGATACCTAACCCATTTCAAATATTTATTCAAGGGCTTATAATTAATGACTAATCTAGGAACACCACGTTCCTTTTCAGCTGCGTTATTAACATAAAAAGCTGTACAAGACCAAGGAGATTTTGAGGGTTTTATCAAACCCTTTGATAGCAGACTATCAATCTCTTTTTTGCAAAATTCCACCAATTCTGCATTCATCTGACAAGGTCGAGATTTAGTAGGAATATCATCCTCAGTGAAATTATCTTCATATGGAAGAGTAACAATATGCTTTTTTCGATTCCAAAAAGCACTAGGATGCTCAGCACAAATATCAATAGCAATCTGCTCGGAAATCAATTTGATTTTTTCCTGTACTTTAGTAGAATTCAGAGTATCAAATATATTCATACTAAACATTTCTAATTGTAAAGAATCAACATGTTTTTGCTTCATATCAATTAAAGCATTAATATCTCTAGTTACTGGATCTGTAACAAAAGTATAACTTATCTCTTTATCCTTATAAGTAGCAGTAAAACCTTTCGAGTCTATGCTAGTAAAAGGATAAACGGCGTTAATAAACGGTGTTCCAAGTATAATTGGAGGGTATAACTGGTTTTTTACCAAGAAAAAGAAGTGAGGAATACAGACTTTATTCTGACAAATACCCGTATTAGGAAGTTTATACTTTATATCTAAAGCATGTCCGGATGCAGATCTAACCATATGAGTAGTTTTTTGAAAATATTTCGTAGGTACTAAACCTTCTTGAATGCAGCTAACATCTGCTCCACTATCAATCATGGCAATGTTTGTAATTGAGAAACTATTATCAATGAGAATAGTACATTTGATGTACCATTTATGAGCAGTAATAATTTGCATCATTCCTAGAAACATATCATGTTTAGGATTAAAATTAATAGGTTTTTCTTCAATATCATTTTCAAAAATACCTTTGTTTTTATCATTAGATTTCTCAGCTGGAGAATTGATTTTCTCAATCTGAGTAATCCTATGATCACAAATCATTTGATTTTGTTTAAGAGATTTGATCTCTCGTTTTAAGTTTTCAACTTCAATTTTTAAATCATCGAAAGAAGAATCTCTTGCTGGAGATGCATTTTTGTTTAACAAGCGGTTATTAACCTCTAGTAAGGAATAAGGCAGGGAATATTCAAATTCTTTTTCAAAAGGTTTTGCAAAACCAGAACTTGAATTAGAACTTGAACTAGCAGCCAAATTAATAATTTTTTCACGAAGTTTTTCATCATTAACTTCTTTTAAAAGTTCTATTACATTATCAGAAGTAATAGTTTTCATGTTTAGGTCTTGAAACTGTGATTGTAATTTATAAAATTCATCATCACAAGTACATGTATCACCTTTGCAAGTTGTACAAGTATTATCAATATTTTTATCACTATCAGATAAATCAAGCAAATCAATTTCAGCTTCGGATTCTGATTCAGAATAATAATCAGATTCCGATCCAGAAGTATATAACAAACTATAAACCTTATCACGTAGTTCATCTTCTAGTCCTAAGGTTTTCAGCTTTTGAAGCTTACAATTTGGAGCTATATGGCCAAATTTACCACACTTATAACACTTAATGTCAGCAAGATCTCGCTTAGACCTATTTTTGGTAAATCTAGTAGACTTGCGATGTGCTTTCTTGGCTTCTCGTTCTTCTTTGGATCTATATCTAGATCTCTTTTTCCTATAAGGACTGTCTTGGTTGGGGTATCTATGATACTTATATTTCTTTTTCTTATGAGTAGAAGTTTCGGGTAAACCGAACTGGGCGCAAAAGTCCCCTAACTGGTTTCTTTCTTTAAGCTTATCCATCTTAAGTTGTCTGGACAATCTTAATTCATTGCACAGGTTTAATCCTTCCTGTGTGCAAATTCCTATTAATTTACCATAGGTATAGTCTGCATAAGGAATTTCTCCATAACTACCTCTTAAAACCTTTCTAACTCTTTCGGCAAATAAAGAGGGAAGGCCATCTATGAACTTAGCTTTCCAATGTTCAAACTTATTTTCTGGTAGTTCCATCACTCTACTCATAAAGGTGTCTTTATACCACCTAAACTCACTTAAAGTCTTACATCTAAGGCTATTAAGGAGAGTACGAACAGTTTCATTTTGGTTGGTAAATCTACCATTGAAGTGTTCTAATATAGTAAGAATAAGGGTATAAACGGCATCTTCTCTATTTGCCACTAGGGCCATGCCTAAGTTATCAAGTCCTTCGTTAACGGCTTTAGCGTTAATAACCATTGCCCTTTCATCGACAGACAAATAATTGTCCCACCAGCCACGAAGTTGGCCAGTAAAACCTGCAACAATCATTCTGCAAATATTCCTATCTGTATTTTTTACACTTTTACAGATAGTTGCATACATAAGCATTCTATGTACTAGAATAGTTAACTGCCTATCAGTCAAACCATCAAGATTCCATTCGTAAATTTCGGAACCACTGTAAGACGTATTAGTCTGATTCCAATCACGTTCCTCTATTAAAACATCTTGAGGAGTAGGACGATTGTAATAATAAGTCTGCATTCTAGGTTTATCAGCATATCTGCTATCTGCAAACTTACTATTCTTTTTGGGGTAACTTCTGAGTTTATTAAATTCTGACAAAACATCCTTTTTATAGTCAAAAGTAGAATCTAATTTATCAGCAAAATCATTTGATAAATCAATGGGTTTGATATTCAAACCGGATAACTTTTTATCAAGAAGTTCTTCTAAGTCTCCAAAAGATTTAAATTTAAAATCCTGAATATCAGGAGGTCTTTGAATATGAGTAACAACAATCTGAGGTTCTGATTTGCTTCCTGAAGAAGAGGCAATATCAGTCAAAGTCTTTTTCGTATTCATCTCCTTAATCAAGACTGTTAAATCATCAAGTTTTTTATTAAGAAAACTAACGTTTTCACCCAAAACTTTAACATATAAACTCAAATAATTATTTTGAGAAATTAATTTATTAATTTCTGTGATGCTGACTGCAGCAACATCTTCATCAATAAATTTTTGAAATGCAGTAAAAGTAATACCTGTATTATTAGGTAAAACAAAAGATGATTGAGGAGGGTAAATGGCTTTAGTAATATTGCCACTCCCGTCTTTATAAGATCTTTCCAAAACTTTTATAAAAAGTGGTAAATATGTGGTTATAAACCAAGGAACAAAATACATAATTTGATTATGTAAAGCACAAGTTTCATAAAACTCTTGTGAAATATTGTTTAAATCTTCCTTACTATAAGTATCAAAAAACCAAGTTTTAAACTGGTTCCATTTATCAGTAAAAAATTCTTTTTGAATATAACCTCTAGCTTGTGACCCTGGACTAAAATCAATTTGGTGTGGAATCATTAAGAATCATTGGGGTCAAAATCCATTTCGGACGCAGAAGGAATATCCTTATCAGAAATATTATCACTATCCTGAACAATATTTGTTTTGGGGTTAATCTTAACCCTTTCAACAGGTTTATCACCTACTTTAGTAGAAATTGTGTGTAAAGATGCAGCACGATTTCTAGCTGGTCCATAGACTGGTTCAACAGGAGAAATGTGTTGAATATCAGGCAACAGTCTACGACTAGTAAAGGAATGTCTGTTATAACTAGAATTAATAGTAGGCAACATTCTATTATTAGAAAATGACTGTCTACTATAAGTGGAACTATTATCGTCAAACTGAATGCAAATCCTACCATCCGGATTTTGAGTAATATGAGAATACTCAGTATTACTAACAGTATCAGTTATCTGACTGGGGGATATAACCGAATCCAAAGTCCATGTGGTTGGAAAATTAATTTCTTCCCACTTAATAGGTCTTCTCGTGGTGACCTTAGACTTTGCAAAATTCGTTTCTACTAGAATAGTCTGATCAGATGTATCATATAATTTACATCTGGGGTTTAACGTAGATAGTAATTTAAAATATATTCTATACGATAAACATATCAGTTCAGAACCAGGCGCATAATTATAACCATGCGTTTTCACATTTAATGTTAATGCATCAAGTATATTAACATCAGATAAAGATAATTGCAAATTGGGTTGAGTATTAAAATATACTGGGCCATAGGCGACAGTAGATTCAATAGAACCCATCAGAGACTGTCTAAAATTCAAATTTCTGGCATCTCTGAGAGCAGCCAAAAATGTCTCTGGTAACCCTTTAAGGGTTAAAGGCTTAAAAGCAATTTGAACCATACCAATATGCAAATAATTATACTGGTGTTTATGAATATCTACATCATGTTTGTTTAACAAACGAATAGTCTGTTCAGACGAACTTAAAGCTAAAGATTGCTCAGTTGTTTTAATAAGTTGTTTAGAAGAGAGTTTATCAAACCATCCATAATCATAGATTGTTCTAATAGGGACTTTAGGAATAGTCCATTTGTTTAACAAATCAAGGTTTTGAGGTATATCTACCTCTTCCAATCTAGTATTTTTCATACTAGTTTCTCCTAAATCCATATTTCAGAAACATATCTATGTCGAATATTTCATATCTATCTTATATATACCATGAAAGTACCTAGGCTCTGATACCATTTAACAGGATCAAGTGGCGGGCGGTAATCCGCCATGCCTTCTCAATTAAATTAAAACAGAAATCACCGTTTGACCGGGAACTGGACTTGTTTCACACCTCACATCTGGCTTTTATATGCCTGGAAGGTTTCCACCAGTTAAAGATTTCTATTTTAACATATTTGAGAATTCTTAATCTAGCTAATTCAGTACCCTTATATTTAAAGACTGGCGGTAATCCGCACAATCAGTAAGGATAAGAATTGAAATATACTTGAATTTTATATATAGTTTAATGACTGTATGGAAGGTTAAAAACCTTTACTCAAGCAAAGGGTCTGTCATAATATAATACATACTTTTATTGAGCCCATGTGTCTAGCAGTTCTAACCGTGAAAGAAGATGCCCTTTTAACTCCTTTATCGGGCTGAGGTTCACGGCTGGCTAGACGGAGCCACTAAGGCAAAGCCAATAAGAGTAGTGTTATATCAGACTGTACCAACCATCTTGACACCAAGTCAAAACTCTATATATAAAACTCATTTATATTTTAATAGATGCCGTCGCTTTCATAGTGTATATAGGAGAGAAGTTAGATACTCAACATAGATATGAAGTCTCTTAGCCGGACATCGTCACGGCCAGAGAGGAGAGACTAGAAGAAAATCTAAACTAAGAAAGACAGAAGTATGTACCTTGTGGCCAAGAAGCAAGGCCCTGAAGATGAAGAACTGAAAACTTTTATTTATTTGTTCTTCTATTACAATCTACAAACTTCAAACTAACTCTTTTACTTACACTTAGAGAGAGAGAGAGAGTTCTAGAGAGAGGGAGTCTTGACGTCTGCCTCTTAAGAATGAACGAATGACTTCTATAAATAGAAAAAGAAAAGGAATCTATGAACAGTAAAAGTGGGTCCCCGTGGGTCCCTGTAACAGTGTTTCTACTGTAGAAACAGTGTATTTACTGTTGATGAACAGTGTATCTACTGTTCGAGTGGGTCCGGCGGCTTCACTATGCTGTAGGTCCGGCGGCTTCACTGTTTGAGTGGGGTCCAGCTGTTTCACTGTGCTGGTTTCTTTTCCGCTTTTTTCAATTTGCGGATGAATTCTTCTGTATCATGTAAGTCTTCTTCAGATAATATCCTTTCTGCTTCAATGGGCTGAGAATCTTCAGCAATATCATCGTTGCTTGTTTCACTTTGCATTGACGTATCTGACTTTTCATATTGATTAATGGAAGACAGTAAATTTCTTTTAACCTCTTCCAAGTAACTGTTAATCATCTCTGTTTTATCTCCTTCTTGAAAGGAGATCCTTCTGGCAATATGCCTCACTGAACTGTCATCAATTACCTCTTTCTGAGGTTTACTGGAATATTCTTGGATCTTCATCTCGATTGAATCCAAGAGCTCTTGACCATATAAGGTCTTTGTTTTGGGATCCTTCTTCATTAACTTGTCCCAAAAATTGTTGTAAAAAGTCCTATATAAGCAGGGGACTTGTTCTTCAGTGAATCCGACTTCTGGATTCCATTTGTGTATCCAAGGGATAGAAAATTCCAGAAAGAAATATATTTGGTTAATTTTTTCTGGGTAGCAGATATGATCTGCGTGGTATAAATCGTTAATAAAAGGAGAAATTTTTATCCATTCTTTGTATAACATGAGAAATGGATCTGGTAAAATCTTTATTGTTGGACCGTGGTATGACCACCAGTTTAGAAACCAATTAGGAACAGTTGTTGCAAATATCTTTGCACATACTTTTATAAACCAAGTATGTTTGTGTCTATCATTATTGTAGTATAATACTTTATCAAAAGCTTGGATATAATCCCAATAAGTAAAATTCATTTTATTTTTGTTAAGGCTTATCTGCCTTTCCTTCATTGTGGATATACCCCAGTCTTCAACAGATATAATCTGTTTAATTATAATCTTCGAGAAGTTATAAACGTTCTCGTATGTGCTATACCCAGAAAAGTGCTGAAAATCTGCACTTCCAGTACTGGTCAGTATCATTTCATAGTAGGAACGGGTTTTGTATGACTCACCCGGATAATATAACCCATTTATCAAATACCTTTGGAATATCTTCCATGGTTCTTCTTTTCTCTGAATGTCAGAATTTTCTAAGAGAAATATCATTTCTCTTTTTGGCACTTTCTCGTATGACTTGATATCATCATTGTCATCTTTAGTAATGGAAGCAAAAGTATTACTTTGCTTAACAGAAGTATCTTTCTATTTTTGAGCAGTCAAATATGCCTGCAAATGTGCGTATAACGGACTATCTTCTGGAATATCTTCTAGATGGACGGATGGTCCAATCGATGATTCTTCTCTGAGAGATATCCTCTCATTGACTAAACTCCTTCTTCCCATTTGTATAACTGGGGAGTTTGATGAGGATCCGTATGACGATCCCGAAGGTGATGACCTTCCTTTGGACTGTGGGGATGATCTTCCCCAACCTCTACCTCTTCCCCTACCCCAGGGGGGTTCCATCCTGTAAATATTCACGAGATAAGAAATCTGGCAGAGAATTATCAATTCCCTTTTTATATTGTATTTCAAAATCAAAAGGGGCTAATTGAGCTTGCCATCTTGCAAATATCATTTTTGAGGCATCATGTTTAAAATCTTTATTAAACATATATTTAACAGATTGTGCGTCAGTTTTTATCAAAAACTTTTGATTGTATAAGTCGTCCTGAAATTTTAAAACACATTTTACTATGGTTAACATTTCATGTGCCACAGTAGCGTATTTTTTCTGGGCTTCAGACCATTTACCAGAATAAAATCTAATCAGATATTCATGTTTATCATTGGGATTTATCTGTTTTAATATCCCTCCATAACCAATATTAGACGCATCAGTCTCTATAATTTTTTGCCATGTAGGATTAGCAAGGGTTAAGCAAGGTAAAGATTTAACACGTTGTTTAATATTTTTTACCAAAGTAGTGTGACTATCAGTCCAAGGGCTTTTATAATTCTTTTTTAACCTATCATATAAGGGGGCTAAATCACGTGACAGATCTTTATAAAAAGGTGAAATATAATTTAAACTTCCCAAAAATCTTTGTAACTGAGTTCTATCAGTAATAACATCGGGAAATTTTGAGGCAAAATCAATCGATCGTTGAATAGGAGTAATCTTCCCCTGACAAATATAATGTCCTAGGAATCTAATGTTAGTTTGAAATAAGCTCATTTTTTGTTTTGAGATTACCAAACCATTTTGTATAACAATTCTTTTGAAAATATCTAAATGCTTAATATGCATTTCAAGTGTTTTGGAAAATACCAAAATGTCATCGATATATACAATGATGAAGTCTAGATAAGGGTTGAAAATATCATTCATAATTTTTTGGAATTCTGAAGGGGCATTTTTTAAACCAAAAGGCATAACATTCCATTCATATTGCCCAAATGGAACATTAAAAGCAGTTCTATAAGTATGCTCTTTAAATATTTGAATCTGCCAATAACCAGATTTTAAATCAAATTTTGAAAATATATTGGCGTCATATAATCTAGACAATAAATCTCTTTTATTAGGAATAGGATACCTAACCCATTTCAAATATTTATTCAAGGGCTTATAATTAATGACTAATCTAGGAACACCACGTTCCTTTTCAGCTGCGTTATTAACATAAAAAGCTGTACAAGACCAAGGAGATTTTGAGGGTTTTATCAAACCCTTTGATAGCAGACTATCAATCTCTTTTTTGCAAAATTCCACCAATTCTGCATTCATCTGACAAGGTCGAGATTTAGTAGGAATATCATCCTCAGTGAAATTATCTTCATATGGAAGAGTAACAATATGCTTTTTTCGATTCCAAAAAGCACTAGGATGCTCAGCACAAATATCAATAGCAATCTGCTCGGAAATCAATTTGATTTTTTCCTGTACTTTAGTAGAATTCAGAGTATCAAATATATTCATACTAAATATTTCTAATTGTAAAGAATCAACATGTTTTTGCTTCATATCAATTAAAGCATTAATATCTCTAGTTACTGGATCTGTAACAAAAGTATAACTTATCTCTTTATCCTTATAAGTAGCAGTAAAACCTTTCGAGTCTATGCTAGTAAAAGGATAAACGGCGTTAATAAACGGTGTTCCAAGTATAATTGGAGGGTATAACTGGTTTTTTACCAAGAAAAAGAAGTGAGGAATACAGACTTTATTCTGACAAATACCCGTATTAGGAAGTTTATACTTTATATCTAAAGCATGTCCGGATGCAGATCTAACCATATGAGTAGTTTTTTGAAAATATTTCGTAGGTACTAAACCTTCTTGAATGCAGCTAACATCTGCTCCACTATCAATCATGGCAATGTTTGTAATTGAGAAACTATTATCAATGAGAATAGTACATTTGATGTACCATTTATGAGCAGTAATAATTTGCATCATTCCTAGAAACATATCATGTTTAGGATTAAAATTAATAGGTTTTTCTTCAATATCATTTTCAAAAATACCTTTGTTTTTATCATTAGATTTCTCAGCTGGAGAATTGATTTTCTCAATCTGAGTAATCCTATGATCACAAATCATTTGATTTTGTTTAAGAGATTTGATCTCTCCTTTTAAGTTTTCAACTTCAATTTTTAAATCATCGAAAGAAGAATCTCTTGCTGGAGATGCATTTTTGTTTAACAAGCGGTTATTAACCTCTAGTAAGGAATAAGGCGGGGAATATTCAAATTCTTTTTCAAAAGGTTTTGCAAAACCAGAACTTGAATTAGAACTTGAACTAGCAGCCAAATTAATAATTTTTTCACGAAGTTTTTCATCATTAACTTCTTTTAAAAGTTCTATTACATTATCAGAAGTAATAGTTTTCATGTTTAGGTCTTGAAACTGTGATTGTAATTTATAAAATTCATCATCACAAGTACATGTATCACCTTTGCAAGTTGTACAAGTATTATCAATATTTTTATCACTATCAGATAAATCAAGCAAATCAATTTCAGCTTCGGATTCTGATTCAGAATAATAATCAGATTCCGATCCAGAAGTATATAACAAACTATAAACCTTATCACGTAGTTCATCTTCTAGTCCTAAGGTTTTCAGCTTTTGAAGCTTACAATTTGGAGCTATATGGCCAAATTTACCACACTTATAACACTTAATGTCAGCAAGATCTCGCTTAGACCTATTTTTGGTAAATCTAGTAGACTTGCGATGTGCTTTCTTGGCTTCTTCGTTCTTCTTTGGATCTATATCTAGATCTCTTTTTCCTATAAGGACTGTCTTGGTTGGGGTATCTATGATACTTATGTTTCTTTTTCTTATGAGTAGAAGTTTCGGGTAAACCGAACTGGGCGCAAAAGTCCCCTAACTGGTTTCTTTCTTTAAGCTTATCCATCTTAAGTTGTCTGGACAATCTTAATTCATTGCACAGGTTTAATCCTTCCTGTGTGCAAATTCCTATTAATTTACCATAGGTATAGTCTGCATAAGGAATTTCTCCATAACTACCTCTTAAAACCTTTCTAACTCTTTCGGCAAATAAAGAGGGAAGGCCATCTATGAACTTAGCTTTCCAATGTTCAAACTTATTTTCTGGTAGTTCCATCACTCTACTCATAAAGGTGTCTTTATACCACCTAAACTCACTTAAAGTCTTACATCTAAGGCTATTAAGGAGAGTACGAACAGTTTCATTTTGGTTGGTAAATCTACCATTGAAGTGTTCTAATATAGTAAGAATAAGGGTATAAACGACATCTTCTCTATTTGCCACTAGGGCCATGCCTAAGTTATCAAGTCCTTCGTCAACGGCTTTAGTGTTAATAACCATTGCCCTTTCATCGACAGACAAATAATTGTCCCACCAGCCACGAAGTTGGCCAGTAAAACCTGCAACAATCATTCTGCAAATATTCCTATCTGTATTTTTTACACTTTTACAGATAGTTGCATACATAAGCATTCTATGTACTAGAATAGTTAACTGCCTATCAGTCAAACCATCAAGATTCCATTCGTAAATTTCGGAACCACTGTAAGACGTATTAG
>NC_090815.1:4849308-4859308 GCF_000390325.3 Nicotiana tomentosiformis | reverse complement strand
GAGAAATTCAAAAATAGCCATATTTACAAGTGATAATTGAAAAATAGCCACAATTTCAAAAGTAATCGAAATTTAGCCACTTTTCATGTAAAGATAAATCTGAACGAAAATACTATTCAAAATCCGAAAAATATTCCAGCATAATATACTAGAGTTCCAGTATAATATACCGGTCCAGCATAATATGCTGGAAGTTCATACACAGATGCTCCAATATCCAGTATATTATGCTGGAACTTTTCGCGTGTTGGAGTTCCAACATAATATGCTGGAAGTTCATACACAGGTGCACCAATCTCCAGTATATTATGCTGGACCGGTCCGTATTGTAGCAAAATAGTGGCTATTTTTTAATGACTTTACAAACGCTGGCTATTTTTGAATTACCAATCCGAAAACTGGCTAGCCCGTGCTATTTTTACAATTACTAGCCATGTCGGTCCACTCAGAATTCTAAGGGATCTTTACACAAATAGCCAGCCATATTCATTATTTACTTTTCTTAGCCGGTATACGTGGATTATATACTAATTATACACAGTTATACATATATTATTTATGAATTATTTATACATCCATTAAGTGGTTCGGTAGATGGCTATTTAGGTTAATTCTTCAAATCCTAAATTGTATAGTTTGCTACTTCTGGACCTTTTAGATCATAATCTTAATTTTTTTTTCATGAGTAAACTGAAAATCTTATCAGAAACGAAAAATGGAGAATTAAAATTTTGTAAGTTGTTACAAACATTAGAGGATAATCTAATGCTTGGTTGTAAGGTTGAGCAATATACAAGCAAACATTAGACCTGAATCTAACGTTATCCGGAAGGGTAATTTTCTAAAGGCTATATTTGTATAGTTTTTAAAAATAGGGACAAAATCTAAATGGTGATCTAAAAAGGGATACCTGTGTATGGTTTTAGAAGATAAAGAAAGAATTTATGTTTTTTGGGGTAGTTTAGAATAAGAATATACTCAAGTTGATTTTCAAATTTTATGTCAAGCTAGGCCAAACTATTTTAGATAATCCCTAATCCTTATGCGGTACTCCCTCCAGTTCACTTTAATTGATTATTTGATTATTTTTACACATATTAAGGAATTCAACTTTTAGCATTAATTAACAATGAAATTGAGCATATTAACCTTAATTTGTTCATTGAAAATACAATAAATACTCCTAGCCTCTTTACTCCAAGGGTAACTTTGAAAAAATAAGTTAATTCATTCTTGATATCTGAAAAAATAAGTTAATTCCTTCTTGATATCTGAAAAAATCAAATATTGCGGACCAAAAAATCAACTAAAGTGGACCGGAGGGAGTAAAAACTTACTTTTATCGAATATAAGACATATCTAATATATGCACTATTTCGACACTTAATCATGGTTAAGTAATATGCATTTTTACTTTAATTTGTTAATTCTAAAAATTAATATTTAATTACTGTAAACATAAATATTTACCAAAATGGCTGCCTTTTTGGTGAGGGGTGACGACTGGTGCAGAGTTCTGATTTTAAAAGTTAAAAGCCCATGCACTTTTTTTTTTCATCCCAATATTAGGCAGAGAAATGAATCTGGGGTTTGGTTAATTTGAAGTATACAATTTGATAAACAGTTATCTACCACAAAAACAACTGTAAAATGTCACAAAAATTCTGAACCAATAAGAACAAAAATGTGATTAATATGAATTAAATCACAGTTACATGCATGGCCATTATTGATTGAAGATAAATGCAAACTACTAATTTTGAACTTTAAGTTAATTTTCTACAAGTTATTAATTACTTTCACTTGACTAACTTACCAAAGTTGAACAAGTTAAGGTTTGTTCATTCAAATCCTTTTGTAGCTCCATAACTTCTTGTCTATTTATGAAATGATTATTTTGTCAAAAACAAATCATGTGTCAAGACTAAAGAATTCTTGAGGATATGATCAACGGCACGTCACGTTTATTGAAAGGGGTTCAACTGAATCTTTTTTTGTCGAAAAAGTATACTGTGTATATATAAATAAAAAAATCTCGTTGAATTCCATAAATACAAAAGAGTAATTTCTGAATCGCCTTGATGAAATTTTTGTCGTCGTCACTGAATATGATTTAAGATTAAGGAGATTAAGGAATTTATGTAGGACTAATCAAATGTTCCTATCCCCAATATTTGATATGTCATTCCAATGTTGATTGTTTTTCATTAATTACACCTAAATTCTATAATTACAAACACATGCAAAATATAGTTTCTGATGTCAAATAAACGACAAAACATATCCATGCACGTAAAGGATAAAATGTTGAATTTTAATTGGAATTTATAAGGTAGACATTGAAATCTAAATGGTTTACTCCAAAGCCCATAACTAAGGAAATACCATAAACTTTCTTAAAATAAACTATAGCAGCCTTTTTTAGAAAACAAGCAATGCGAATTTCCAATTTAGACAAATCAACATTGCTTATGGTTTTTCTTTTCCCCATATTTTTTTTAAACTTAATTAGTAATTATCTTAAGTTATCTTTTCCCTGTCTCTAAACGAAAAAAAGGATTTACTGAAATTAATATCATTTGGACCTATCTTTTATTCTTTAATTTTTTAGATAAAAGTCAAGTTTAACTAATATGCTAATTTTGCTTGACATTTTAATTAGTCATTCTTGGAAATTACAAATTGGACATCTAATTAATGATTTATTCTACAAGTAACATGTGACCATCTTTTAAATAAATGAAATTAACCTTCTGGAAATGATGCCTATTTATTAATTTCGAAAACGAAGTACATCAAGTAGGTGATACATCTGAATATTTTGCTATCCTTAAAATGACTTTTATTTCAAAAGCAACATGTGTGTTTTTTCCTTTGGTCAACAAGCAACATGTGTTCACAATAGAACGAGGGGAGGAAGTAATAATAATATGGCACTAGCAATGACTATAACGTTAAGAGGATGATTCGATTAATTCAGATTCATGCAAAGCGATGGTCCATAGGAAAATAATTTTATCAAAAAATTAATATAATTTTATTTACTACACTCAAATCTAAAATCTTTGGTTAAGACAAAAGGATTCCATCCAAGGCGCCAAATTTATTTGGGTGATAATATGTGACGTTCATGACGGACAACGGACCGACAAAGACGGGTAAAAAGAAGGATTGAAAGGCTTCTAGGCTGGTAAGTCGACGCATATGATGCCGTAGACGAATCCCCACGTCGAAATGGAAGAGAAAAGCGAATGTCTTTATAAGGCATAAAATAACTTCACCATTGTATACACCCTTTTGGGCTCGATCGATAATGGTGTATAGCCAAATAGAATCAGTGGCGAAGCTAGGAATTGTTTCAAGGGTATTCAAACTTGAAAGAAGCTGTAAAAATAATTTTCCGAAAAAGGATATTCAATATGTGTTATATCCTCTAAAATATAATTTTTTTACCTATATATACGGTGTAATTTTTCGACGAAGGGTGGTCAATTGGCCACCCTTAAGACAATATAGATTCACCCCTGCAATGGATACACACGTGATGTCTATTGCGTCAAATCGAACAATACGTGTCATTGGATTGAGCTGTGATATAATATAGTATTTAAACTAAAAATAATTCATTTTTATTGCAGATCTTGTTTCCTAAGGAAGTATGGAGGTACGAAGTCAGCAAATTGTCCAAGAAATACTTTCGTCTAAACCTCTCTCTCTCACATAAAAAAAACCATACCATAAGTTATCTCCATAATGAAAAGGATCCAACAAATCCCCTAAATTCTATAAATAGACAAACTCCCCCACCTCAGTTTGTCATATCAATTATTTCCGTACCCTCTTTTTTCTCTAACTAATAATTTATCCCCCCATACTTTCCTCCATAATTACTCTTTTTGTCCTTTCTTTCACAAAAAAAAAAAAAAAAAAAAAAACCAATATGGCCCATCTAAGGAATCTCTTCGTATTATTCACCATTTTTATGCTTATTATATCATTTTCATCTTGTAGCAGTATTAAATTCCAAAGTGAAGAAATATTAAGAGAAGCTCAAGATCATAACATGAATCTTGAAAGGGAATTTGGTTATGATTTTCAAGCTTATCCTTCTAATTATTTCAACACCATTGATCTTGAAAACAACAACAATTTTGATGATCAAATTAGTAGATTTAATAGATTCAAGAATTTGGAGAAAGATGAAGCAGTTGGGGTTACAACAATCAATGTGGATAGCTTTGGAGCTAAAGGTGATGGAAATACAGATGATACGAATGTAAGTTCTTAGAATTCCACAAAAGAAATTTCATCTTTCTTTAAAAATCACTCTTTCAAACAGTTATAAGTATACTCCCTTTGTTTCATTTCATATGACGGTATTTGATTGAACTCGAAAGTTAAGAAAAAAAAGACAAACTCTTAAAAATTGTAATCTTAAATTTGTTATAATATTTCTATGGTGTAAAAGCATATCATTAAACGTAACATGAGAAGTTTCAGTATTATTTTTGGAATAGTGATGAATATGAAAAGAGTGACTCCTAAAGTATTAGATAAAAGGGTCGTGGAGAGATATTTTATCTAATGAGTTTAACTTTTATATAATGAAAGTGTAAAAGAATTTTTAAACTGTCAGATCACCTGAATTAAAAGTAATTGTCCATAATAAGTGGAACTAGCTAGTTATTTGAAAAATAGAGCAAGCAACCTATTACAACATATAAAAATTCATCGATACGTTGTGAGTATATATAAGTTAAATATTTCCTTCTTGGTAGAGGGATTCTTTCTTGAACCATCAAGGTTTGTAGTCCGATAGAATCCTCCATCCTTAATCAAAGGTCTGGTGTTCGGGTCCTAAGAATGAAGAAATCTTGGTTGGCCGAGCCCTAAGAATGGAAAAATCCTGGTAGGCCTAGTCCTAAGAATGGAAAAATCCTAGTAGGGCGAGCCCTAAGAATGAAAAAAATCGTGGTAGGGAGCATTTTTACGTCTAATAAACCATATGCGACAATAATTCTATTTAGTCGGAACTTAATACGAATACCGAACACCGAATAAGCGTAGAAGCTTGTTATGGTGAATATGTAGATGAAAAAGGGGTAGAGATTGGGGTTGCTTCTACGATATATATATATATGTATATTAGCACCATCAACTATTCAGTTTTTTTTTTCTCTTTTGTTCTTAACGTATTAAATTGATATTTCAGGCATTTCAAAAAGCATGGAAAGTGGTTTGTTTGTCTTCAGCTGCAGTGAATTTTGTGGTACCTCAAAACAAGAAATATCTTCTCAAACAGATCAAATTTTCTGGTCCATGCAAATCTTTCATTTCAATGCAGGTTAGACTGAGCTACTAGTATTGGAGTTTAAGTTTTGTACACTGATAAAATATAGTATATAGTTTCAAGCAAAATATGTTAGCCCGAAAAATAAAGCAATAACCTTTTTTTATATAACCGATTAAATTTATTGCTAGTGGTAAAAGATTTTAGCATGGTTAATTTACATAACTTAAATCCTTCTATATAGGAAAATAAAATAATATTCTCTAGCTATATGCAGCGACATATGTTAGCTTATTAGGTGGATTTAGCCGAACCCAATATTTAACAGGAGATATGATTATATTAATAGAGGCGGATCCAGGATTTAAACCTTATGGTTTCAACTTTTAAAGTTTTAAGTATTGAACTCATTATATTTATAAAGTTATATGTTCATATTTATATTTTTGCAATTTTAATAAGTTTTTACATATAAATTTTTATTCCGCATAAAACATTATGGATCCAACTGAACCCGTCAATAACACACTACATCTGCCCCTATATATATATATATATATATATATATATATATATATATATGTTGCATTAAATTTTACAAAATTTTCCTTCAATATTGTTTTTTGAAATATTATGCAGATTTCTGGAACTCTATTAGCATCTGATAAGACTTCGGATTACAGCAAAGATAGCAGGCACTGGCTTCAATTTAATAATGTTCGAAACTTGGTTGTTGAAGGAGAAGGAGTTATCAACGGCAATGGGAAAATTTGGTGGCAAAATTCTTGCAAAATTAATAAAAAATTGGTATTTTATTTTGCTTAACATATTTTTCAAATGCTTAAATATCCTTCACTATGAGTTTAATTTTTATACGCACCGTCAGTGTAAGCAATTTTTATATTATCAATATATATATACAACTTAAACTATTTTATTATTCTATTTTTTTTTTGTCAGACATCATGTTTTGATGATATAACTAATTTTGTTTTCTTTTTCTTCTTACTTAAAATCTTGCAGCCGTGCAAGCATGCACCCACGGTACGTTCATTCAATTTTTATTTATTTATTTTTTTGTCAAAGAACATAATGATTAATGATAATAGAGTTAATATTACCAGTCTCTCTTTAATTGATTAAAATTCAAGAGAGTTTTTGACAATCAAGCAAAATAAATAATTATTTGCAAAAAAAAAAAAACAATTTCTGAAAACATTTTCTGCCATACCAAGCACACTAATCAAACAGAAGGTTTTGTAGAAAATGTCCTGGTAAAAATTATACTATATGTTACCAGCTTTATAGACCATATTTTGCTGGTCACGATAAATTAAGTAGGATTAAAATTATAAGTAAATAAAATAAAATAAATAAACAAACAATGAGTATGAAATAAATAAATAAAATAAAATAAAATAATTCATTAACCTGCATATAGCTTACTTTCTCTTATAAATGTGAACAATCTAGCCACTATGGTCTTAAACAAAATAGTCAGGTGATATATAATTAATATATAATATATGCATAAAATTGTCTATGATCAATGTATAATCTGTATATGTATACTAGGTAGGAAAAGTAAAAAATAACTCCGGCCGATTATTTGTGTAAATTAAATTATGATTTTTTTAGAATAATTTTTCTTCTGTCTCAGGCCCTAACATTCTACAACTGCAACAACTTGAAAGTGAGGGAACTTAAGATAGAAAATGCACAACAAATGCATGTCTCATTTGAGAGATGCTCTGGAGTTGAAGTTACAAAACTGGTTGTGAGTGCTCCAGAAAATAGCCCTAACACTGATGGTATCCATATAACAAACACCAAAAACATCACAATTTCTAGTTGTTCCATTGGCACAGGTATATTTCTTGATTTATTATTAGGTTGACAGGTGCGTGTCTGATCCTCCAAAAGTAGTGCATTTTGAAAGATCTTACACGGACGCTGCAACATTTTTAGAAAGTCTAGTCAATATATATAAACAGCATGTAACGGTCCATAATAAAGTGAAACTAATAGCCTGAAAATCAAGATGGGTAACATATTATAACAAATCAAATTAAATTGATGGTATAAAAAGTTGTACATTGTCAGTGGACGTAAGTTAAATCCAAAACGAAAAACACACTAGAGACACAATGGCAGATCCAAGAATGATTCATGAGTCATGGGTTCGATTCCCAAGAGCAACATGCTGCATGAGGCGCGTGTTGGGAGGGGGATTTTGGGTAACGCCAACATCCTGCCTATGGCAAGGCCCACGAGGCGGCTGGGTGGCCTCTGTGGCGAGCTCTAGTCAGAATCATGATCGAGCATAGCGCTTGCTGGTGGGCTTTGTTAATAAATATAGTTGTGCCCTATAACTTTTGTCATGATCATGGTAAACGATCGAGCCTAATAATATATAGAGTCAGATATACTTTTAGAACTTATTTTTTTAACTCAGGACCCACAACGCTGAAATACCCAATCTTCCACCACAAAAACAAATAAAATAATTGTGGTGTGCTTTTTTTTTTTTCCCCTTCCTTCTGTGACTAATTTTGGAAATTAATTTGGTGGACAGGTGATGATTGCATCTCAATTGAGAGTGGATCCCGAAATGTTCAAGCCAAAGACATTACTTGTGGACCAGGTCATGGAATAAGGTATTGAAAACAAACTTAAAGTTCAATAGTACAATCACCAACCTTTTTTTCTTAATTATTCAGATTATTTTGGAAATTTTACAATCTAATTGTGTAATTTGCTGGTTTATTTTTCTTTTTCCTTGTTGGTGAGCTTAGTATTGGAAGCTTGGGAGATGGAAATTCAGAAGCTCATGTGTCTAATATTTTTGTGTATGGAGCTAAGCTTACTGGAACTACAAATGGACTTAGGATCAAGACTTGGCAGGTAAATTAATTAACCTTTTTTACCAGTACATATTTTAACATTCTTTAAGAAAATACTTTGCTTATCTATGTGCATGAGTTGGTTAGACATTTTTTTTTGTTTCCCAACCGATGTCGGTATATGCATTGGAACCCAATTATATTCGAATTCGCGTAGGAAAGTTTCATATAGGAGGGTAAAAAATACTCCCTAACAAAGACGACGCTGGTTTATATATAATTGATTTATGAATGCAGGGAGGATCTGGAAGTGCAAATAACATCAAATTTCAAAATGTGGTGATGAATGGTGTTAAAACCCCCATTATTATAGACCAAAACTATTGTGATCAAGATTCTCCATGCAAAGAACAGGTAAATAATAGGGATCTTTACGCAAAGAGCCGGTTAGATTCACTGTTTACTTTTTTTAGTCGGTATACATAGATTATACACATGTATACATATAGTATACATGATTTACACATATATTATACAATCGTCGGCTATTTTTAGTTTAAGCGGTTGGGTAGACGGCTATTTAGGTTAATTCTTCTAAATAAATAAAATGGGATTTAACTTATATAAATTAACCGTTCAAATTTGTTTGCACTATCAGAGTATTTTACTACTTATGCCAATATATAGAAGTTAAACTGGAAAAAATAAATCAAGTAATATATACTAACATTATAATAAATTTTTACACTATCAATATAATTTGCTACGCCCGTTTGATTTTCCAATATCCAACTATACCAAAACCAATTTCTACCCTCAACTTTCTAAAAATCCAAAAGTTCCCCACAAGAACCTTTAAATGGTCAAAATCACCCGAATCTGAATTTGTAGTTTACAACAAAACACTATTAGATTGGAGATAAAGTTAATTGATAGTATTAATTATTAATTATCTTTTATTGATTATTCATTATAGGATTCAGCAGTTCAAGTGAAAAATGTGATTTATCTAAACATCAAAGGCACAAGCGCGACGAATGAAGCAATAAATTTTGATTGCAGCAAAAACTTTCCATGTCAAGGAATTTTGTTGCAGAATGTAAACTTGGTTGGGGAAAATGGTGAAACTTCAAAAGCTGTTTGCAATCATGTCAATTTTGTCAACATTTCAGCTGTCTCTCCAAAATGTCCCCAAATGAATTGATTTTCAATGTTTCTTTTGTGTAATTAAGTACATAGAATTTTTAATAGGGTATTGGTTATTAGTAGGTGTAAATGTTACAATAGAATAAAAATGGGTAGAAAACATTAAGTATTAGAATACAACATGAGATGATTTGTGTTCAATATAAAAATAGTTTGATTGTATGATATGATATTCTTTTGGTATTTCTCATGAACAAAATATTGTTGTAATTACTGAAGTTGGAGAATTATATTTAAACAGATATTTGTTTTTCAATTTTGACGAGGAAATGAAAACAATGATGTCTTCTCCTGCATGCGAGTTTTATACTGCGTGTGATCCACGTTTAAGGCTGAACATATGTAGTATATAGAATATAATATCGGCCCCCAATATTTATTAAACTAAGAATAGTGATGGGTCATGTGAAACTAAAAAAACGGAATATTATGAAAGCTAATAAAGCAAATTTTAAATATTGATAAACTAACAAAGAAAATATATATACTAAGAAGACACAAAAATTTAACATGATTCAATTAATTGATTTGCATCATTAGTGGAGATGAGCACATTCCAAAAAGAATATAAAAAGAAAGTGTAAATTAAAAATATTAAAAAAATACTTCACAAATTTTATTTTTAAAGAGGTTTAATCTGCACAAGTGATAGCTAATCAAA